>NW_022145603.1:19890509-19937845 GCF_000002235.5 Strongylocentrotus purpuratus
TTGACCATAGTCAGGGCTATAAGGATGTCAGTTTACAGATAGCACATGGTAACAAATAATGACCCAAATATCCACAGATCTTTTACACATGGAGAACTTCCACTTTGAGCATCTTAGAATAATAACTGCCAAATTCGTAGATGTGCTTCATGAATACCTTTTGTTTGCACTCTTGAAAAGAATACTTCCACCTGCGTATCTTGGAATGTACCGTTGGTGCATACCATGAATAATGTTACATAACTGTCATGAGCACATCCAGTATTCATCTCTGTGGGTTTTACCTTTTTGGTACAGATGACCTTTATCTGCTCATGCTCAGACTGCAACCGTAAACTGGCTTATTACGCACATTGATTGGTTCGGCTCAATATCATTTGACTGAGAAGCCCCCCCACACCCCCCCCCCCCCCCCCCCAAAAAAAAAATAAATAAAATAAAATAAATAAATTAAAATAAATAAATAAATTAAAAAAAAATAATAATAATAATAATAATAATTACAAAAAATATATATATAAGAAAGATAGAAAGAAAAGAAGAAAGAAAAGAAATTGAAAAAGAAAGAAAGAACAAAACAAAAAGTAGGAGATGCTTGAGTAAGAAAAGCAAATTTGGCCTGATACTTTGGCAATTTTTTTCTGCAATTGCAACCAAGCTTGGAATTGACCTTCAATTTATCTTAAAAATGCATATTGTAGGGCACAAATCAAGACTCCATACCGTTATATTTGTCAATATCAAGTGAGTTTTTTGTATCTGCATTACTGATTTTTTTCAGGATTCTAGTGAATGAAAAATGATTGATTTGAGTGTTTGAGACGTATTTTTATTTTTTTACATCTGTCTATTGTTTATTTTTAGTACTGCCAAGTTTGAAGTTTCGATCAAACTCCATCTTACTTGTTCATGGGTGATCAGGGGACCATTCACAGTGGTGATCTGTGCCAAGTAAGTCCTCATTCTACCAGATGTCACATGCATGGATTTTCATTTAATTTCATTTTGGAACCACAGTGTATGTTTGTTTCGTCACTCTGTGTGAATGGCTTGACTCTTTAATTAGTCATTAAAGTCACTCTATTAACTTATCAGTCACGCCTCAAAAGTCGCCTATTTCAGCAAAATTAAAAATGCGGACTTGATTGGAGGAGCCTGCACTTTTTGACTGATTTTAAACAGATATGTGGTGGGTGTATTTACCGCAGTAGAGTAAATTCATATAGTATTAAACTGCGCTATGTAAACAAACAAAAACCTTTGTTATCTTTTCGTAAATATAGATGAATTAAAAAAAACAAAGATGAATTTTGATTCCTGTAAACAAAGTATAATAATCATTTTGCTTGTAACTTTTTAAAAATTATTTTCCAAAATTCCCCTGTAATTTTTTTTTTTTTTTTTTTTTTTTTTGTGGGGGGGGGGGGGGGCGAAAAATTTAATTACAAATATTTGCTCTTGTAGACGAAATGTATTCACTTGATATCTATATTGCAACTAATTTAATCAAACTTAGGACTTACATGACAGTGTTACACAATTATGATTTAAGTATACAATGGATACTCATGCAGTTAAAGGTAAAGACCAGTTATGGTCATGCGATTGCATTGTGAAAGAAACGTTGTGGAGTCGATCAGAAAAGGTTGATCATCTAGCATCTAGCATCTGCAAGGTTCTGGAATCATCAAAATGATAAGAAATTTGGCCCATTCTTCGTAAAGTTACAAGCACTATACACAGAAAGAATATATGGGACTACCCTATATCTCTCACAGTCCATGAGAGAAACAAATTTACCAAATATATGAATTAGTAGGTGGTTTCCGGCAAATTTTTTTATATTTGCTCTTGTAGACGAAATGTATTCACTTGATATCTATATTGCAACTAATTTAATCAAACTTAGGACTTACATGACAGTGTTACACAATTATGATTTAAGTATACAATGGATACTCATGCAGTTAAAGGTAAAGACCAGTTATGGTCATGCGATTGCATTGTGAAAGAAACGTTGTGGAGTCGATCAGAAAAGGTTGATCATCTAGCATCTAGCATCTGCAGGTTCTGGAATCATCAAAATGATAAGAAATTTGGCCCATTCTTCGTAAAGTTACAAGCACTATACACAGAAAGATATATATGGGACTACCCTATATCTCTCACAGCCATGAGAGAAACAAATTTACCAAATATATGAATTAGTAGGTGGTTTCCCGGCAAATTTTTTTATCATCATGTATTAGTCAAAATATATTCTTTCACATGATTGGTAATGAGAGCTTCCATTTCATTTTTTTGAAATTGGGGCGTTTCCAATACTGGTCTTTACCTTTAACGAATGTTTGACAAGGCTAAAAGAAAATTGTTTGTTTTGTCAACAGGTATACATACGGTCAGCCGGTAAGGGGGCGCATATCTGCAATTATTGCTTTGGCATTCAGATATGGCACAAGCTCCGAGGAAGTCAGGGAAATCGTAACTGTCGTTGAGGTGAGTTACTTGAAATAAAAATTAAAAAATCTGCTTCACCTCACTGATCTTTAAAGTGACTCAGTAACATTGCTCAGATTCTGAAACAAAATCCTGGATTTTGCTCATGCTGAAATCATAATTATAGACCTTAAGGTCAGTCAGGAATTCCATAACTTTTACAAGCCGATCGCCTGTCTGATTATCCAGATATATATGATTGGAAATCAAAATTTCATTTTTCGTTTCCCAACGTTTTATAACACTACAGTCTATTGGGGACAATGAATATGGTAAATCCGGTCGCTCAAAGGTTTTTACTTTTTTGAGGCACCGGAGTGTTGGCTCAGTCAGTAGAGCGTCCGCCTCACAACCGGGAGGTCGTGGGTCGAACCCCGGCCGCGTAGTCACGTCATACCAAAGACGTTAAAAGATGGGAGTTGTTGCTACCCTGTTTGGCGTCAACAATAAGGGATAGAGCAACGTCGATCTGGCGCTGCTCAGTGGGCTGCCGGGCTCACGATCACTTGGGCAAAAAGAATTTCCGTTTCGGTTAATAAAATTTGGAGTGGACTATTAGGCTATTATTATTATTATTATTATCATTTTGAAGCGCATTTTAGGGCTTTAATATTACACCATGCATATCACAGACACTGATAACACGTAGAGCCATGCATCTCAGATTTAAAATTGTTAAACGATACCTTTAATACCTGTGCCTCAGCACATTGTTATTCACCACCTCCCTCAAATAGTCAAGGTAGGTGGCGAATAGCAATGTAAGGCCATTAAAAAAAATATACATGTTTAGCGTTCCGCCCGCTTCCTTTTTGGGGGCCACTTCCTATTTTTATTTTTTAAAATTTTTTTAAAGAAAAAAAACATGAAAAACACTGCTAAAATGAATCTATTTCTGATTTTTTTGTTTTAATTAATAAAATGTCGGCGGCCATCTTGAAGAAAAAAAACCAGACTGTTAGAGAAATGTAACGAGCGGCCATTTTGAAAAGAAAAAAAAGGGCCTCCTTCCTATTTTTCAAAAAAACAGGACGCTAAACATGTTTTTATTTTTTTTATTTGGCCTAATAGCGTATAGGTAAATACAGCAAAGTGAAGCGAATAAGATGTTCACTAAAGAAACCTGAGAGCTACATGGTATTAGCAGGACTCAACTGAAAAGTTTGCTTCCTGAATAAAAGGAACATGGATCCAAAGCGTTTCCTTGCCTCATTTTAGGCGTATCAGGTGGCAGCTATGTTTTGTTGTAAATTGACCTTTGCCCTTTGCGGACAGTGTTGTACTCTGCATCGGCCTCTTCAAGCTGCTGGTCAGGTCACAAAATCAACAAAGGATATCTAACTTCATTATTAAGTGACTGATCTTTTATGCTTTAGTGGGGTGACATCAGTTCCCTTTTCATAAGTATGTCATTGTGACACATGGTGTGGAGGGAAGAGAGAATGATGAAAATTTGACGCTAGTTCACAAGTGTACCCATATACTCTGGCGCCGACAGCCTACGCGGCTAACTACCCGTGACTCGCGCGTGAATAATACCCTACAATTAAAAAAAATATATAACATACAAAAAATCCACTAAATCTTCAACGATAAAGGTCATGATTTCAAAGTCGTTATCTTTCTCACCTGTTTTGTGTCAATTTTCTTATCTTTTTTGGAGTATTTTTCCTAAATACAAAGACGTTATAATATACACTTTCGCTAACTTCACGCACACGCACACGCGCCCGCACCGCACCGTATAACCAAGTATGTACTTGTTTTTGCAGCGGTTTGCAGTGAAACCTGTGAGAAATTGTATATTATAATGTCTTTGTTTTTAGCTTCGGGTAGCTATAGCCGCGTAGACTTGCAATACACACAAAATCTTATATGCTAGATGATCGACCTTTTCTGGTCGATTCCACACAGTTTCTTTCACAATGCAAGCGCATAACCAGAACTCAACTTCATCTTTAAGTTGGTGTACTCTTTGATGCTTTGAATCAGATCGAGCCATCTATACACAGAGTTTGGCCAACTTAGAATCAGTTGGTCATAACATGACACACATTCTTTTGTTTCTTGCTTGCCCGTCAAAGCTGTATTTGCCATTTTGTGCCATGACAGAATTGCGTTGGCCAAACTATGCACATGTATATTAATATAGATGACTCTGCTTTTTATCCCACCGCTGTCACCTATTATGATCATAAGTGATCGGTAAGTTTATAAAGTGTCGGGGGGGGGGGGGGTTCATACTCTGTATTATATACAGTAGGCTTGCGGGTGCACCATGTGAGAGAGAAGGAGGAATGAGGAGTCCTTGAGGGTGTGTAGTGTAGTCTTGAAAAAGACTGTCGGTTATCTTTCTTAGCTTAGTTCTGTATTGATGCTTAGGCATGACCAGCAATGGCTTGAAGAAGCCAATCAACACTGCCTGCAGAGGGTGACCATGCATCAGTTTACATCACAATCTTATATATTATTTCCACGTGCAGGATCATGAAATAACAGACCATCAATCAGTAACTCTACAAGATGATTCCATCTTCCTATTCTAGCATTCATCATTCCTATTAACCTCTGCAATGTATATTGTGTTTTCTGTGTATATTGATAAATGTTACTCTATCCGTAATCTCTGCAATAATCTGTGTGCATTAATAAATGTTATGATCTTTGTATGATAATTAGGAAGCTGATGAGAACACAGGATGCAAGGACATTACTTTTCAAGCCGATTTATCAGAAAGGTTCCCAGGGCTACGTTTTCGCAATGCTGACGTGCTTACTGTCTACGCTAACTTTACAGAAAGAGGCACAGGTAAGCAAACTAGCACAGTAGCCATGTGTCATATAGAAATGATGCATTGGAATGGACGGACACAGGCTTATTGAAAGCCGAGAGAAGACCTGCATCATTTGTAATATATATAATAAATCTCTGAGGTCCTTTTTGTTATGCCTCCGTTACGAAGTAGCCGGAGGCATTATGTTTTCGGGTTGTCCGTCCGTCCGTCCGTACGTATGTCCCGTTCTCGTGATCGCGTTATCTGAAGAACTGACTGATGGATTCCTACCAAATTTTGGTCATGTATGTAACTTGCAGAGCCAATGAATTGATTAGATTTTGGGGTCACAGGGTCAAAGGTCAAAGGTCACAGGGCTCATTATGTATGCAAAATAGCTTGTGATTGCGTTATCTCAAGAACTGATTGATGGATTCCTGCCCTACTTTATATTTCATGTATGTATCTTGCACAGCCGAAGAACTGATTAGATTTTAGGGTCACGAGGTCATAGGTCAAAGGTCACAGGGCTCATTATGTATGCAAAAATAGCTTGTGATCGAGTTATCACAAGAACTGATAGATGGATTCCGGCCAAACTTGGTCATGTATGTATCTTGCAGAGCCAATTAATTGATTAGATTTTGGGGTCACAATGTCATAGGTCAAAGGTCACAGGGCTCATTATGTACACAAAATAGCTCGTAATCGAGTTATCACAAGAACTGATTGATGGATTCCGGCCAAACTTGCATGTATCTTGCAGAGCCAATTAATTGATTAGACTTTGGGGTCACAAGGTCATAGGTCAAAGGTCAAAGGGCTCATTATGTATGCAAAAATAGCTTGTGCTCACATTATCATTAGAACAGATTTATGGATTACCATCAAACTCAAGACATGTACCTTGCAGAGCCAATGAACTGAGTAGATTTGAGGGTCATGAGGTCAAAGATCAAAAGGTCATATATGTACTATAATAATGAGAAGTAGCTTGTAATCACATATTCTGAGAACCTGTTGGATTACAACTGAACTTGAATTTGAAAAATTTCTTCTGTTTTGGTTTGTAAAATTGCTCTATGACGGAGGCATCATTTTCGACTGTGTGCAGTCGAAGTTCCATCTAGTTTGATAATGAAAAGAAGACAATTTAAGATAAGTCAATATCATAACAGATGGCAAACCGAAGTCACACATGGCATTAGCGCCATTACCTCTGAACACGTACTGCAATACAGTACCTGCGTGTATAGCACTAATTTACCTCTACCTCATGGCTGGCCACAAACAAAGTATAATCTTCAATCTACACCATCTCCTTCCCTCCTCGTTCCCTTATTCCCAAAAATAGACTGGCTTCAATTCCTTTCAATCCGTTGTCCCATGCCTATGGAACAAACTCCTTGCATTTCTGAGATTTTAATTAGTACTTCTTCAAAAAACATCTCAAACCATACAGTCTCTACAATTCTTCTTAATTGTCTGTAGACTAAAGGTCAGCACCTTGTATCCTCCGGAACAGGCACTGTACAAATCCAATTATTAATTACAGTCAAACCTGCTTTAGTGACCACCTGTTTTGAAAGACCACCTGTCTATAAAGACCACCTGTCTACAAAGACCATGTTGTTTGTTTCCCTTGAAAGTGGTTTCTCATTGAAATATGTACTAAAGGAACCTGTCTACAAAGACCACCTGCCTATAAAGACCAGTTTCCTTGTCTCCCTTGGGTGGTCTTTATAGACAGGTTTCACTGTATAATCATTTTATGTGTAAAGATGGTGATGCTATTTGGCAGCTCTCCTCAAACTGTGTATACCGGTAATTCACATTTTATAAAAGTACAAGTTATAAACATTTCCTGATGTTATTTGCTCAGGAAGGAAATGGATGTACATTAACACCTTTTGTCACAACTCAAGACAGATGATATCCTCTGTTTTTCCCTGAAACTTTTTTATGTTTTTCTATCCTGGTTGAAACAGAGCTATTCATGAGCAAAGTTCCTTTTACCTAAAAAGGTTTTAGTTTTTCTTTAAAAGGAAGCAAATGTGAGTTAAGGTAGTTAATAATTGTTATTTTAAATTGAACAATGTAAACGTACATGTACATGTAGGTATTGTTTTTTTTATAATATACAGTACAAAGATATCATGGATTACCTCATTTTCTTATGTTAATATGAATATGTTTATTATTCTATGTTGTACAGTATATACACTGTATGTACATGGAGATATTGCCATGTTTTATTAAGTATGGTGTAGATTATTCAGTGTATGTATTATGTTGCGCCTTGAGGATCTCTAGAGATGGATATGTTGCGCTTTATAAATATTGTTATTATTATTATTATTATTATCATGTTCTGCCTTATTTATTTTGTAAAATGCAGGTGTGATTATGAATGCCACCAGCAGTGACACCCAAATAGAGACAGAAAACGTCTTAGTGGAGATGCGAGGTCCTGATGTTTTCAAACCTCTATTACCATACCATGGACAGGTAATCTGGATGCTCTCTCTCTCTCTCTCTAAGTGCCATATCGTTTGACTTTGGCGATCATGCTGTTCCACAACCCTCGGCTCCTAGCTATAGAGTACCGAAGCTGTGACGTCATACAAATCTATTTTAAAAATTTCTCAATTTTGTCTTCATTTTCCGAAAGAACATAAAAAATAATGTCCAAATGTCGAAAAACCAATTGAATATGTTAAGTATTGGCTGAGATATGACCATCTGAATAAGTATACTCCACATAGAAACTCAGTGTTATATGCTCTGGCTCCTAATGGTTAGGAGCCAGAGCATGTAACACTGAGTTCCCATAGGACATATATTCATTCAGATGGTCATATCTCAGCCAATACTTAACATATTCAATTGGTTTTCGACATTTGGACATTATTGTTGATGTTCTTTCGGAATATGAAGAAAAAATTGAGAAATTCTCAAAATAGATTTTTGATGACGTCACACTTCACCACTCTATAGCCTTCTGTATTAGTACCCCTCCCAGTTCTTTCACTTCTCTCTCTTCCAACAATTTCTGCAGACTGTCCATCAAAAGTATCCTCCTTCTTCCCACAATTTTCCCTGTGAAAGCAAGATTCTCTAGGCCTTCTTTACGTGTAATGTGACTACGGAGGACGCGACCGCAGCAATCATGTGCAGTGAACGCTGACCATGTAGAGATTAAGTCGCTGACTACCGTTAATCAAGTCCATTCGTTTACGTGCAGTTGTCCAAAAGAAGACATAGATGGCGTTAACCAGTATTTGCCAGTACACAGTACTCCCTTTAACATGAAATTGTACTTTGATATCGCGTGCATCCAGTAAAAATTAATTACACGGTAATTAACCAATCAGATTGCAGGGATTCTGCTAACCATCTTATAATATACAAATGATGCACAGGTTTGAGTGCGTCGGTAGGGATTGTAAAATTAATTACACGGTAATTAACCAATCAGATTGCAGGGATTTTTCTAACCATCTTATAATAGGCCAATGTTATTCTTCTTGTTTCAGGTTGTAGTGACTCGTCCTGATGGATCACCAGCAGGTGTAAGACGTGTCAGAGTTTCACGACCCAACTACCCAGCTCAGCTCCTCGATACCCAACCCAATGGCACAGTCGACTTTGTGTTAGATACACCTCGCACATCTTCAACCACATCCTTCCAAATTACGGTAACGAAATGGGTTCGATAGCAATTTAATCCATGGGGTATTTTATCATGCCACAGGGCTAATCCCCATTGTGCCAAGCCCCAAATCCCCCATGCCAGATTGTTTTGGAGATAATCTGATTAACGCGATGGTTCTATCAATGGCGAGTGTAAAACACACAACTAGCATGAACAATAACTGCTATATGAATGCTGCATTGCACGCACATAGCACTCAAGCGATAGCTCTCTCACATGTACAGTACAAAGCACTATAGCGATAGCGTGCATGCGGCCTTATGGCAGGCTATGAGTTAAAGAGGAGGTTTGGTGCTGGTGAAGGTGAAAAATAATTTGTGAACTTTTACGTGTCTTTGCTTTTCAACAAGATGAGTCAACTTCACATCATTTTGACGATTCCCCAACCTCACAGTAAACATGAGTGTTTTTTATTTACTAGATAATCGGTCTTTCCCTATTGCTTGGAGACGGTCACTTTGCATCCGAGATAAACCGTTTGCTTGCGACCTGGCCATTTGACCTTTCACCTTCCTTCCATACAGATATTGTCTGAAGTGCTGAACTACTTGATGAGTCATCTGTTGTGCTCATACAGGCCTTTGTATAGCCCTATTTTCTTCATGATTCTGTTTTAGTTCTTTTTCTGTCTTTTTATCACCCCTTATCAGGCTGAACTACTTGATGAGTCATCTGAGGGCCCGATCCAAGCTCCATCCCGATCCTCGAAGCAAGTACATGCATGGTACTCGCCAAGTGGCTCCTTCCTGCAAATCTCTGATATCAAAGAGACAGTATCTATCGATCAGAATGTTTCTGTCCAACTAGAATTCACCTTGCCTGAGAATGAAACACAGATTGAGTTCTTCTATAGGGTAAGGTAGTGAAAACATGTACATGTAAAAACAAGTAATTATCAAACATGTACTATCTGTAAACCACTATTACAAAATGGAGCTGCATGTAACATGGAATACCAGGGAAACAAATGAGAGTATGTGGTTTAAGTGGGTCATCTTCTCAGTATTTACCTTGACTTATAAAGAGTCTAAAGTTATGAAATTGTAAATAATGAACTCTTTATATTGTATAGCTCCCTCTTAAGGTCAAGATATTAACTATGCCATAAAACAATGTTTCTTGACTAAAATTGACCGATTAGCTATTCCCGTTTGGAAATAATATATCACAACTACATATACTGAGAATTTCATGGTCACAGCTACCATTGTATACGGCCGTAGGCGCTATTTGACATTTACCAAAATTTACCGGGAGCACCGGTGAATGTTTATATTCAAATTTTCTCGAAAACAGAAGTGTTTTAGGGGCTAAAATTTCTAGTGCTTATAATACATCCACAGGGGCATCCAAATATATCAAAAATGTAAAGAATCACCATCCTCCCAATTTTCAAAATTTCCCAAAACTTTGTATTACCTTTAACAATGCCAAATCGGAGATGCATGGCCCTACGTGTTATCAGCATCTGTGATATGGTGCAATATTAAAGCCCTTCAAAAATTGAGCTTCAAAATGATCATGAAGTGCCTCAAAAAAGTAACATTCTTTGAGTGACCAATTTTACCATACTCATTTTCCCGAATAGACTGTAGTGTAATAAAAACCGTTGGAAAACGGTTTTTTTGAAATTTCAAATTCCAATCATAAATATCTTGATAATCGGACAGGCGAAGGCTCGTAAACGTCATGGGATTCCCGACTGACCTATAGGTTTATAGTTATGATTGCAGCATGAGCTAAATTTTGTTTAGAATCTGAGACAAAGATACCCAATCCCTTTAATGCTAGGCTCAACACACAGGCCACCAAAATCTCAGTCGTGACCCCCAAAATTACAAAAAATTTACATTTAATGCTCATTCATGCATATACAGATTCTAATTTTTTTAATCCAGACCCCTTAAAAAAATGCCTATGTGGAGCCCAGCTTAATGGACATGGAATATGGCAGTCACAATATGGTTGGTGCATGGCTAGATTGTTACTTCAATGCCTATATAGTGGAAAGCAAGTATTTGCTAGCAGAAAAGCTCTAAGGGACCCATGACTTTTTAAAAGACAAATCTGAGGGTCTAGGAGATGGATGCCTCTGAATGGCACAAGTTCATTTACTTTCTCTTAGCCCCTGTGTCCTGTTTCCCAGACTATGCTGCCTTTGTGTTACACAAAATATGATAGATCCACTTCCTTAAAATTGTTTCTGTAATATCTCTGCTTCTTTCCTCTCAAAGGTATATCTGGAGGAAGAATCGTAGCTAGCGGCAGTTACAGTTGGATCAATATCGTTGTTCATTCTGAGCCTGTCTCTCAAGTTGCAGCTTATTGTCACTGGTACCAGGACCTGTACCCATTCTTTATATGCAGGCAACGACGATTCAGGCGGCACTCCTTACCTCCCTACCGAAATGGTTATGGTAGGTAGGCCTATATGGATTGATGATAATAATCATGATAATAATGATGATAATGATTGTTTATTTTCAAGCATTTTTTATAGCAAACTGATCATGGCCCTGTGGCATAAAACTTACCACTGATGGTCACGTTGCCATCAATATTAACTACAATGGCAATATCACTCAACAGCCATGTGCGGATTAGCACTTGAATCCAATGACCGAGGTAATAATTATTACGATGTACTGTGCTGAGAAACGTATTTTAAGCACTATACAATTGCGACTGTTAATAGCGTTATTATTCAGCTTTTTTTATGACAGTGCTACATGTGTATTTATTATGTTCCCACATTAATTGGTCATGTTTATTTTATAAGACGTTTACCTTTCTTTAATTTTTGTCTGTAGAAACGATTGAGCCCGAGTTGCCAGACTATAGGACCAATGGTACAAGGAACAGCACTGTCTTTTACTTTGAGGCTGTCGCCGAGATGTCTCCGAAAAGCCAAATCCTTGTCTATTACATCCGTAATGATTCCGAGGTGGTCAGTGCAAGCACTCATTTCAAAATGGCTTCTGTTTTCAAAAATCAGGTAGAGCCATCTTTACGCTTCCTCAAACTTTCATCTACCAAACTTAATCACTCCTATTTATTGTCAATCCAACCTTTGAATTACTTTCAAATGAATCGGACCAATAATAAGAGAGTTACATGTATGAATGTGTCTATGTGAATCTCAAATTGACAATTTGGTCAGTGGATTGTGATGTAGTCACTGGAAACTCTTGCATTTGTCGTGTACAATAATATTTAATTTCTGTTTTTCTCCTAAGCGCCTTCTCCCTTGAGGCACTACTCAAAATATATTATGGATAACATATTATTATAGGTCATCTTAAAATGGAAGACCCTCCTCATTTATATATTCTAAAAAAATTGATATTTAGTCATTTTGTGTATTAGAACAAATAGGAAAGTTTTCCAGCATTACGTCACAGTGACATGATCGATTCAGCCAATTTGAAGTGCCACTTCCTATAGTGATTACAACTTTCAAAAATATGTAACTTTCTTTTTGTTTGTCCAATTTCGTTGAAAATTTTACCAGTCTGCTTTTCTGACTTTTCTGCTTTCTTTCAGAGTAGTTGTCTATTAAGGTTTGATTTTTATTTCAAACAACAGACATTCTTTGTTGTTAAAATCATTTGTTTATCAAAGAAAAGTAGGATACAGAAATACAAAAGTAAACAAGTAGATGAAGCATGGTTTGAACAATGGAGACATCTACAACAAAATCTGACAAAAAAGCGATGAAAACTATATATAACTTGTGAAATTTGTGAACTTTTCGTGCATGTGCAGGCTTTGGGTTGTATGGCAGCTTTAAACCTGCTCAGAGGGGCGTTTCACAAAGATCCTAAGTCGAACTTAACTCTAAGTTGGAGTTAAAAATTATGGAGAGCCATTTGTAGCTTTATAATAAAATATATTCAAAAGCAAAAATTGAGTATTTTAGAAGTTTCATAAATTCCACATCAAGAACATGAAATCTCCTTGATAATAGAAAATATGGATGATTTGAATCAACATTTATGCCTTTTAAAATAAGTTTTACAAAATATTTTCAAAGATGCTAACGGCTTTCCATAATTGTTAAGTCCAACTTAGAGATAAGTTCAACTTAGGATCTTTGTGAAACACCCCCTGGAATTCAGACCAATCATGGAGTCAAATACCAACCTTTCTTGTGTTCCTTTCAGGTATCGTTGGAGTTCCTTGATGGGAGGGAGATAAGACCGGGCCAAACCGCTTCCATAGCTCTCAGCGCACGACCTTCTTCACTGTGTGCTTTGGGTGTGGTGGATAAGAGTGTGCACATCTTGGGTGGGAACAATCAACTTTCTAAAGAAAAGGTAAGCAGCTAGCATCATCATCGTTCAGCATCCGTTTTTCCATTGAGTTGAACATTTCATTTCCCTAACGGCCTATTGCAAAGCCTTTCTGTCTTCAGCATCTACCTGGATGAGGCCAGATACTTTCATGACTTCTTCTAGCGTCTCCTTCCCGGGTGGTGTTTCACAAAGACTAAGATCGACTTTAAGTTAGACTTAAGTATGGCAGGCCGTTCATGCCACTGTTTGCTCTCACCATTTACTGGCATTGGTCTTTCAAGGGACGTACAAATCATGGTCACATATCTACAGAATTGACCTTTTTTGATAGTTCATTATTGAAGGAAAACATATTATCTAAAGATCATAATTGTGAGACCAATGGTGAGAGCAACCAGTGGCATGAATGGCCTGCCATAGTTAAGTCCGACTTAAAGTCAATCTTATGTGAAAATATTACACTCTTCTCATGCATTTGAATTCTACACATTTTTTTACCTTTGAGAGAAAAAAAGAAGAACATTATTGAGAAAATTGCTTGAAACTTTTGAAAGGGCTACCCTATCAGTGTCTAATGAAATTGCACGAGGCAATACTACATGAGCGTGTGGGCATTCTTGACTAAAAATTTTACCATTAGTATTTACTCTTTGTATAATTATACAGGTGTATGTTATTTCAATTTTTGATATTACTACTACCACTACTACTACCAGGACTAAGACTATGACTATATGCCTAATAATAGTAGTACTACTACGACAACAACTTCTACTACTAATACAACTAAAACTACTACTTTTGGAACTACTAATACCACTTTTACCACTACTATTACTACTACTACTACTACTACTTCTACTACTACTACTACTACTACTACTACTACTAATTCTATTACAACTACTACTACTACTACAGGTATTTAAATATTTGAATTTTTTTAGCCAAAATGCTGGACCACCCCGGCCCTTAACATTTCGGCCTAAAAGTGGCGTTTATTCGACTTTTTACAATATTTGCCCCTACATCCCTTTCAAACGCATATGAGGGTCAGGTTGATCTCATGGCATGTAGAGACATTTATTTTGAGGAAACTAGCCTATTTAACTAATTGAATTTTTTCAGCCAAAATGCTGAACCACCCCGGCCCTTACCATTTCGGCCTGAAAGTGGCGTTTATTAGACTTTTTACAATAATTGCCGCTACACCCCTTTCAAACGCACATGAGGGCCAGGGTTGATCTCATGGCATGTAAAGACATTTTATTGTGAGGAAACTAGCCTATTTAAATATTTGAATTTTTTCAGCCAAAATGCTGGACCACCCCGGCCCTTAACATTTCGGCCTAAAAGTGGCGTTTATTCGACTTTTTTACAATATTTGCCCCTACACCCCTTTCAAACGCATATGAGGGTCAGGGTTGATCTCATGGCATGTAGAGACATTTATTTTGAGGAAACTAGCCTATTTAAATAATTGAATTTTTTCAGCCAAAATGCTGAACCACCCCGGCCCTTAACATTTCGGCCTGAAAGTGGCGTTTATTCGACTTTTTACAATAATTGCCCCTACACCCCTTTCAAACGCACATGAGGGCCAGGGTTGATCTCATGGCATGTAAAGACATTTATTGTGAAGAAACTAGCCTATTTAAATATTTGAATTTTTTCAGCCAAAATGCTGGACCACCCCGGCCCTTAACATTTCGGCCTTAAAGTAGTGTTTATTTGACTTTTTACAATATTTGCCCCTACATCCCTTTCAAACGCATATGAGGGTCAGGTTCCATCTCATGGCATGTAGAGACATTTATTCTGAGAAAACTAGCCTATTTAAATATTTGAATTTTTTTAGCCAAAATGCTGGACCACCCCGGCCCTTATTTCGGCCTAAAAGTGGTGTTTATTCGACTTTTTACAATATTTGCCCCTACACCCCTTTCAAACGCATATGAGGGTCAGGGTTGATCTCATGGCATGTAGAGACATTTATTGTGAGGAAACTAGCCTATTTAAATATTTGAATTTTTTCAGCCAAAATGCTGGACCACCCCGGCCCTTAACATTTCGGCCTAAAAGTGGTGTTTATTCGACTTTTTACAATATTTGCCCCTACATCCCTTTCAAACGCATATGAGGGTCAGGGTCCATCTCATGGCATGTAGAGACATTTATTTTGAGGAAACTAGCCTATTTAAATATTTGAATTTTTTCAGCCAAATTGGACCACGGACCTTAACATTTGGCCTGAAAGTGGTGTTTATTCGACTTTTTACAATATTTGCCCCTACATCCCTTTCAAACGCATATGAGGGTCAGGTTCCATCTCATGGCATGTAGAGACATTTATTCTGAGAAAACTAGCCTATTTAAATATTTGAATTTTTTTAGCCAAAATGCTGGACCACCCCGGCCCTTAACATTTCGGCCTAAAAGTGGTGTTTATTCGACTTTTTACAATATTTGCCCCTACACCCCTTTCAAACGCATATGAGGGTCAGGGTTGATCTCATGGCATGTAGAGACATTTATTTTGAGGAAACTAGCCTATTTAAATATTTGAATTTTTTCAGCCAAAATGCTGGACCACCCCGGCCCTTAACATTTCGGCCTAAAAGTGGTGTTTATTCGACTTTTTACAATATTTGCCCCTACACCCCTTTCAAACGCATATGAGGGTCAGGTTCCATCTCATGGCATGTAGAGACATTTATTCTGAGAAAACTAGCCTATTTAAATATTTGAATTTTTTAGCCAAAATGCTGGACCACCCCGGCCCTTAACATTTCGGCCTAAAAGTGGTGTTTATTCGACTTTTTACAATATTTGCCCCTACACCCCTTTCAAACGCATATGAGGGTCAGGGTTGATCTCATGGCATGTAGAGACATTTATTTTGAGGAAACTAGCCTATTTAAATATTTGAATTTTTTCGGCCAAAATGCTGGACCACCCCGGACCTTAACATTTCGGCCTGAAAGTGGTGTTTATTCGACTTTTTACAATATTTGCCCCTACACCCCTTTCAAACGCATATGAGGGTCAGGTTCCATCTCATGGCATGTAGAGACATTTATTCTGAGGAAACTAGCCTATTTAAATATTTGAATTTTTTCGGCCAAAATGCTGGACCACCCCGGCCCTTAACATTTCGGCCTAAAAGTGGTGTTTATTCGACTTTTTACAATATTTGCCCCTACACCCCTTTCAAACGCATATGAGGGTCAGGGTTGATCTCATGGCATGTAGAGACATTTATTCTGAGAAAACTAGCCTATTTAAATATTTGAATTTTTTTAGCCAAAATGCTGGACCACCCCGGCCCTTAACATTTCGGCCTAAAAGTGGTGTTTATTCGACTTTTTACAATATTTGCCCCTACACCCCTTTCAAACGCATATGAGGGTCAGGGTTGATCTCATGGCATGTAGAGACATTTATTTTGAGGAAACTAGCCTATTTAAATATTTGAATTTTTTCGGCCAAAATGCTGGACCACCCCGGCCCTTAACATTTCGGCCTAAAAGTGGTGTTTATTCGACTTTTTACAATATTTGCCCCTACACCCCTTTCAAACGCATATGAGGGTCAGGTTCCATCTCATGGCATGTAGAGACATTTATTCTGAGGAAACTAGCCTATTTAAATATTTGAATTTTTTCAGCCAAAATGCTGGACCACCCCGGACCTTAACATTTCGGCCTAAAAGTGGTGTTTATTCGACTTTTTACAATATTTGCCCCTACACCCCTTTCAAACGCATATGAGGGTCAGGGTTGATCTCATGGCATGTAGAGACATTTATTCTGAGGAAACTAGCCTATTTAAATATTTGAATTTTTTAGCCAAAATGCTGGACCACCCCGGCCCTTAACATTTCGGCCTAAAAGTGGTGTTTATTCGACTTTTTACAATATTTGCCCCTACATCCCTTTCAAACGCATATGAGGGTCAGGTTCCATCTCATGGCATGTAGAGACATTTATTCTGAGGAAACTAGCCTATTTAAATATTTGAATTTTTTCGGCCAAAATGCTGGACCACCCCGGACCTTAACATTTCGGCCTAAAAGTGGTGTTTATTCGACTTTTTACAATATTTGCCCCTACACCCCTTTCAAACGCATATGAGGGTCAGGGTTGATCTCATGGCATGTAGAGACATTTATTCTGAGGAAACTAGCCTATTTAAATATTTGAATTTTTTTAGCCAAAATGCTGGACCACCCCGGCCCTTAACATTTCGGCCTAAAAGTGGTGTTTATTCGACTTTTTACAATATTTGCCCCTACACCCCTTTCAAACGCATATGAGGGTCAGGGTTGATCTCATGGCATGTAGAGACATTTATTTTGAGGAAACTAGCCTATTTAAATATTTGAATTTTTTCGGCCAAAATGCTGGACCACCCCGGCCCTTAACATTTCGGCCTAAAAGTGGTGTTTATTCGACTTTTTACAATATTTGCCCCTACATCCCTTTCAAACGCATATGAGGGTCAGGTTCCATCTCATGGCATGTAGAGACATTTATTTTGAGGAAACTAGCCTATTTAAATATTTGAATTTTTTCGGCCAAAATGCTGGACCACCCCGGACCTTAACATTTCGGCCTAAAAGTGGTGTTTATTCGACTTTTTACAATATTTGCCCCTACACCCCTTTCAAACGCATATGAGGGTCAGGGTTGATCTCATGGCATGTAGAGACATTTATTCTGAGGAAACTAGCCTATTTAAATATTTGAATTTTTTTAGCCAAAATGCTGGACCACCCCGGCCCTTAACATTTCGGCCTAAAAGTGGTGTTTATTCGACTTTTTACAATATTTGCCCCTACACCCCTTTCAAACGCATATGAGGGTCAGGGTTGATCTCATGGCATGTAGAGACATTTATTTTGAGGAAACTAGCCTATTTAAATATTTGAATTTTTTCAGCCAAAATGCTGGACCACCCCGGCCCTTAACATTTCGGCCTGAAAGTGGTGTTTATTCGACTTTTTACAATATTTGCCCCTACACCCCTTTCAAACGCATATGAGGGTCAGGGTTGATCTCATGGCATGTAGAGACATTTATTGTGAGGAAACTAGCCTATTTAAATATTTGAATTTTTTCAGCCAAAATGCTGGACCACCCCGGCCCTTAACATTTCGGCCTAAAAGTGGTGTTTATTCGACTTTTTACAATATTTGCCCCTACACCCCTTTCAAACGCATATGAGGGTCAGGGTTGATCTCATGGCATGTAGAGACATTTATTTTGAGGAAACTAGCCTATTTAAATATTTGAATTTTTTCGGCCAAAATGCTGGACCACCCCGGACCTTAACATTTCGGCCTAAAAGTGGTGTTTATTCGACTTTTTACAATATTTGCCCCTACACCCCTTTCAAACGCATATGAGGGTCAGGGTCCATCTCATGGCATGTAGAGACATTTATTTTGAGGAAACTAGCCTATTTAAATATTTGAATTTTTTCGGCCAAAATGCTGGACCACCCCGGACCTTAACATTTCGGCCTAAAAGTGGTGTTTATTCGACTTTTTACAATATTTGCCCCTACACCCCTTTCAAACGCATATGAGGGTCAGGGTTGATCTCATGGCATGTAGAGACATTTATTTTGAGGAAACTAGCCTATTTAAATATTTGAATTTTTTCGGCCAAAATGCTGACCACCCCGGACCTTAACATTTCGGCCTAAAAGTGGTGTTTATTCGACTTTTTACAATATTTGCCCCTACACCCCTTTCAAACGCATATGAGGGTCAGGGTTGATCTCATGGCATGTAGAGACATTTATTCTGAGGAAACTAGCCTATTTAAATATTTGAATTTTTTCAGCCAAAATGCTGGACCACCCCGGCCCTTAACATTTCGGCCTAAAAGTGGTGTTTATTCGACTTTTTACAATATTTGCCCCTACACCCCTTTCAAACGCATATGAGGGTCAGGTTCCATCTCATGGCATGTAGAGACATTTATTTTGAGGAAACTAGCCTATTTAAATATTTGAATTTTTTCGGCCAAAATGCTGGACCACCCCGGACCTTAACATTTCGGCCTAAAAGTGGTGTTTATTCGACTTTTTACAATATTTGCCCCTACACCCCTTTCAAACGCATATGAGGGTCAGGGTCCATCTCATGGCATGTAGAGACATTTATTTTGAGGAAACTAGCCTATTTAAATATTTGAATTTTTTCGGCCAAAATGCTGGACCACCCCGGACCTTAACATTTCGGCCTAAAAGTGGTGTTTATTCGACTTTTTACAATATTTGCCCCTACACCCCTTTCAAACGCATATGAGGGTCAGGGTTGATCTCATGGCATGTAGAGACATTTATTTTGAGGAAACTAGCCTATTTAAATATTTGAATTTTTTCGGCCAAAATGCTGGACCACCCCGGACCTTAACATTTCGGCCTAAAAGTGGTGTTTATTCGACTTTTTACAATATTTGCCCCTACACCCCTTTCAAACGCATATGAGGGTCAGGGTTGATCTCATGGCATGTAGAGACATTTATTCTGAGGAAACTAGCCTATTTAAATATTTGAATTTTTTCAGCCAAAATGCTGGACCACCCCGGCCCTTAACATTTCGGCCTAAAAGTGGTGTTTATTCGACTTTTTACAATATTTGCCCCTACACCCCTTTCAAACGCATATGAGGGTCAGGTTCCATCTCATGGCATGTAGAGACATTTATTTTGAGGAAACTAGCCTATTTAAATATTTGAATTTTTTCGGCCAAAATGCTGGACCACCCCGGACCTTAACATTTCGGCCTAAAAGTGGTGTTTATTCGACTTTTTACAATATTTGCCCCTACACCCCTTTCAAACGCATATGAGGGTCAGGGTCCATCTCATGGCATGTAGAGACATTTATTTTGAGGAAACTAGCCTATTTAAATATTTGAATTTTTTCGGCCAAAATGCTGGACCACCCCGGACCTTAACATTTCGGCCTAAAAGTGGTGTTTATTCGACTTTTTACAATATTTGCCCCTACACCCCTTTCAAACGCATATGAGGGTCAGGGTTGATCTCATGGCATGTAGAGACATTTATTTTGAGGAAACTAGCCTATTTAAATATTTGAATTTTTTCGGCCAAAATGCTGGACCACCCCGGACCTTAACATTTCGGCCTAAAAGTGGTGTTTATTCGACTTTTTACAATATTTGCCCCTACACCCCTTTCAAACGCATATGAGGGTCAGGGTTGATCTCATGGCATGTAGAGACATTTATTCTGAGGAAACTAGCCTATTTAAATATTTGAATTTTTTCAGCCAAAATGCTGGACCACCCCGGCCCTTAACATTTCGGCCTAAAAGTGGTGTTTATTCGACTTTTTACAATATTTGCCCCTACACCCCTTTCAAACGCATATGAGGGTCAGGTTCCATCTCATGGCATGTAGAGACATTTATTGTGAGGAAACTAGCCTATTTAAATATTTGAATTTTTTCGGCCAAAATGCTGGACCACCCCGGACCTTAACATTTCGGCCTAAAAGTGGTGTTATTCGACTTTTTACAATATTTGCCCCTACACCCCTTTCAAACGCATATGAGGGTCAGGGTCCATCTCATGGCATGTAGAGACATTTATTTTGAGGAAACTAGCCTATTTAAATATTTGAATTTTTTCGGCCAAAATGCTGGACCACCCCGGCCCTTAACATTTCGGCCTAAAAGTGGTGTTTATTCGACTTTTTACAATATTTGCCCCTACACCCCTTTCAAACGCATATGAGGGTCAGGGTTGATCTCATGGCATGTAGAGACATTTATTTTGAGGAAACTAGCCTATTTAAATATTTGAATTTTTTCAGCCAAAATGCTGGACCACCCCGGCCCTTAACATTTCGGCCTAAAAGTGGTGTTTATTCGACTTTTTACAATATTTGCCCCTACACCCCTTTCAAACGCATATGAGGGTCAGGGTTGATCTCATGGCATGTAGAGACATTTATTCTGAGGAAACTAGCCTATTTAAATATTTGAATTTTTTCGGCCAAAATGCTGGACCACCCCGGACCTTAACATTTCGGCCTAAAAGTGGTGTTTATTCGACTTTTTACAATATTTGCCCCTACATCCCTTTCAAACGCATATGAGGGTCAGGTTCCATCTCATGGCATGTAGAGACATTTATTCTGAGGAAACTAGCCTATTTAAATATTTGAATTTTTTCGGCCAAAATGCTGGACCACCCCGGACCTTAACATTTCGGCCTAAAAGTGGTGTTTATTCGACTTTTTACAATATTTGCCCCTACACCCCTTTCAAACGCATATGAGGGTCAGGGTTGATCTCATGGCATGTAGAGACATTTATTTTGAGGAAACTAGCCTATTTAAATATTTGAATTTTTTCGGCCAAAATGCTGGACCACCCCGGACCTTAACATTTCGGCCTAAAAGTGGTGTTTATTCGACTTTTTACAATATTTGCCCCTACACCCCTTTCAAACGCATATGAGGGTCAGGGTTGATCTCATGGCATGTAGAGACATTTATTCTGAGGAAACTAGCCTATTTAAATATTTGAATTTTTTCAGCCAAAATGCTGGACCACCCCGGCCCTTAACATTTCGGCCTAAAAGTGGTGTTTATTCGACTTTTTACAATATTTGCCCCTACACCCCTTTCAAACGCATATGAGGGTCAGGTTCCATCTCATGGCATGTAGAGACATTTATTTTGAGGAAACTAGCCTATTTAAATATTTGAATTTTTTCGGCCAAAATGCTGGACCACCCCGGACCTTAACATTTCGGCCTAAAAGTGGTGTTTATTCGACTTTTTACAATATTTGCCCCTACACCCCTTTCAAACGCATATGAGGGTCAGGGTCCATCTCATGGCATGTAGAGACATTTATTTTGAGGAAACTAGCCTATTTAAATATTTGAATTTTTTCGGCCAAAATGCTGGACCACCCCGGACCTTAACATTTCGGCCTAAAAGTGGTGTTTATTCGACTTTTTACAATATTTGCCCCTACACCCCTTTCAAACGCATATGAGGGTCAGGTTCCATCTCATGGCATGTAGAGACATTTATTCTGAGGAAACTAGCCTATTTAAATATTTGAATTTTTTCGGCCAAAATGCTGGACCACCCCGGACCTTAACATTTCGGCCTAAAAGTGGTGTTTATTCGACTTTTTACAATATTTGCCCCTACACCCCTTTCAAACGCATATGAGGGTCAGGGTTGATCTCATGGCATGTAGAGACATTTATTTTGAGGAAACTAGCCTATTTAAATATTTGAATTTTTTCGGCCAAAATGCTGGACCACCCCGGACCTTAACATTTCGGCCTAAAAGTGGTGTTTATTCGACTTTTTACAATATTTGCCCCTACACCCCTTTCAAACGCATATGAGGGTCAGGGTTGATCTCATGGCATGTAGAGACATTTATTTTGAGGAAACTAGCCTATTTAAATATTTGAATTTTTTCGGCCAAAATGCTGGACCACCCCGGACCTTAACATTTCGGCCTAAAAGTGGTGTTTATTCGACTTTTTACAATATTTGCCCCTACACCCCTTTCAAACGCATATGAGGGTCAGGGTCCATCTCATGGCATGTAGAGACATTTATTTTGAGGAAACTAGCCTATTTAAATATTTGAATTTTTTCGGCCAAAATGCTGGACCACCCCGGACCTTAACATTTCGGCCTAAAAGTGGTGTTTATTCGACTTTTTACAATATTTGCCCCTACACCCCTTTCAAACGCATATGAGGGTCAGGGTCCATCTCATGGCATGTAGAGACATTTATTTTGAGGAAACTAGCCTATTTAAATATTTGAATTTTTTCGGCCAAAATGCTGGACCACCCCGGACCTTAACATTTCGGCCTAAAAGTGGTGTTTATTCGACTTTTTACAATATTTGCCCCTACACCCCTTTCAAACGCATATGAGGGTCAGGGTTGATCTCATGGCATGTAGAGACATTTATTTTGAGGAAACTAGCCTATTTAAATATTTGAATTTTTTCGGCCAAAATGCTGGACCACCCCGGACCTTAACATTTCGGCCTAAAAGTGGTGTTTATTCGACTTTTTACAATATTTGCCCCTACACCCCTTTCAAACGCATATGAGGGTCAGGGTCCATCTCATGGCATGTAGAGACATTTATTTTGAGGAAACTAGCCTATTTAAATATTTGAATTTTTTCGGCCAAAATGCTGGACCACCCCGGCCCTTAACATTTCGGCCTAAAAGTGGTGTTTATTCGACTTTTTACAATATTTGCCCCTACACCCCTTTCAAACGCATATGAGGGTCAGGGTCCATCTCATGGCATGTAGAGACATTTATTTTGAGGAAACTAGCCTATTTAAATATTTGAATTTTTTCGGCCAAAATGCTGGACCACCCCGGACCTTAACATTTCGGCCTAAAAGTGGTGTTTATTCGACTTTTTACAATATTTGCCCCTACACCCCTTTCAAACGCATATGAGGGTCAGGGTTGATCTCATGGCATGTAGAGACATTTATTCTGAGGAAACTAGCCTATTTAAATATTTGAATTTTTTCAGCCAAAATGCTGGACCACCCCGGCCCTTAACATTTCGGCCTAAAAGTGGTGTTTATTCGACTTTTTACAATATTTGCCCCTACATCCCTTTCAAACGCATATGAGGGTCAGGTTCCATCTCATGGCATGTAGAGACATTTATTGTGAGGAAACTAGCCTATTTAAATATTTGAATTTTTTCGGCCAAAATGCTGGACCACCCCGGACCTTAACATTTCGGCCTAAAAGTGGTGTTTATTCGACTTTTTACAATATTTGCCCCTACACCCCTTTCAAACGCATATGAGGGTCAGGGTCCATCTCATGGCATGTAGAGACATTTATTTTGAGGAAACTAGCCTATTTAAATATTTGAATTTTTTCGGCCAAAATGCTGGACCACCCCGGACCTTAACATTTCGGCCTAAAAGTGGTGTTTATTCGACTTTTTACAATATTTGCCCCTACACCCTTTCAAACGCATATGAGGGTCAGGTTCCATCTCATGGCATGTAGAGACATTTATTCTGAGGAAACTAGCCTATTTAAATATTTGAATTTTTTCGGCCAAAATGCTGGACCACCCCGGACCTTAACATTTCGGCCTAAAAGTGGTGTTTATTCGACTTTTTACAATATTTGCCCCTACACCCCTTTCAAACGCATATGAGGGTCAGGGTTGATCTCATGGCATGTAGAGACATTTATTTTGAGGAAACTAGCCTATTTAAATATTTGAATTTTTTCGGCCAAAATGCTGGACCACCCCGGACCTTAACATTTCGGCCTAAAAGTGGTGTTTATTCGACTTTTTACAATATTTGCCCCTACACCCCTTTCAAACGCATATGAGGGTCAGGGTTGATCTCATGGCATGTAGAGACATTTATTTTGAGGAAACTAGCCTATTTAAATATTTGAATTTTTTCGGCCAAAATGCTGGACCACCCCGGACCTTAACATTTCGGCCTAAAAGTGGTGTTTATTCGACTTTTTACAATATTTGCCCCTACACCCCTTTCAAACGCATATGAGGGTCAGGGTCCATCTCATGGCATGTAGAGACATTTATTTTGAGGAAACTAGCCTATTTAAATATTTGAATTTTTTCGGCCAAAATGCTGGACCACCCCGGACCTTAACATTTCGGCCTAAAAGTGGTGTTTATTCGACTTTTTACAATATTTGCCCCTACACCCCTTTCAAACGCATATGAGGGTCAGGGTCCATCTCATGGCATGTAGAGACATTTATTTTGAGGAAACTAGCCTATTTAAATATTTGAATTTTTTCGGCCAAAATGCTGGACCACCCCGGACCTTAACATTTCGGCCTAAAAGTGGTGTTTATTCGACTTTTTACAATATTTGCCCCTACACCCCTTTCAAACGCATATGAGGGTCAGGGTTGATCTCATGGCATGTAGAGACATTTATTTTGAGGAAACTAGCCTATTTAAATATTTGAATTTTTTCGGCCAAAATGCTGGACCACCCCGGACCTTAACATTTCGGCCTAAAAGTGGTGTTTATTCGACTTTTTACAATATTTGCCCCTACACCCCTTTCAAACGCATATGAGGGTCAGGGTCCATCTCATGGCATGTAGAGACATTTATTTTGAGGAAACTAGCCTATTTAAATATTTGAATTTTTTCGGCCAAAATGCTGGACCACCCCGGCCCTTAACATTTCGGCCTAAAAGTGGTGTTTATTCGACTTTTTACAATATTTGCCCCTACACCCCTTTCAAACGCATATGAGGGTCAGGGTCCATCTCATGGCATGTAGAGACATTTATTTTGAGGAAACTAGCCTATTTAAATATTTGAATTTTTTCGGCCAAAATGCTGGACCACCCCGGACCTTAACATTTCGGCCTAAAAGTGGTGTTTATTCGACTTTTTACAATATTTGCCCCTACACCCCTTTCAAACGCATATGAGGGTCAGGGTTGATCTCATGGCATGTAGAGACATTTATTTTGAGGAAACTAGCCTATTTAAATATTTGAATTTTTTCAGCCAAAATGCTGGACCACCCCGGCCCTTAACATTTCGGCCTAAAAGTGGTGTTTATTCGACTTTTTACAATATTTGCCCCTACACCCCTTTCAAACGCATATGAGGGTCAGGGTTGATCTCATGGCATGTAGAGACATTTATTTTGAGGAAACTAGCCTATTTAAATATTTGAATTTTTTCGGCCAAAATGCTGGACCACCCCGGACCTTAACATTTCGGCCTAAAAGTGGTGTTTATTCGACTTTTTACAATATTTGCCCCTACACCCCTTTCAAACGCATATGAGGGTCAGGTTCCATCTCATGGCATGTAGAGACATTTATTCTGAGGAAACTAGCCTATTTAAATATTTGAATTTTTTCGGCCAAAATGCTGGACCACCCCGGACCTTAACATTTCGGCCTAAAAGTGGTGTTTATTCGACTTTTTACAATATTTGCCCCTACACCCCTTTCAAACGCATATGAGGGTCAGGGTTGATCTCATGGCATGTAGAGACATTTATTTTGAGGAAACTAGCCTATTTAAATATTTGAATTTTTTCGGCCAAAATGCTGGACCACCCCGGACCTTAACATTTCGGCCTAAAAGTGGTGTTTATTCGACTTTTTACAATATTTGCCCCTACACCCCTTTCAAACGCATATGAGGGTCAGGGTCCATCTCATGGCATGTAGAGACATTTATTTTGAGGAAACTAGCCTATTTAAATATTTGAATTTTTTCGGCCAAAATGCTGGACCACCCCGGACCTTAACATTTCGGCCTAAAAGTGGTGTTTATTCGACTTTTTACAATATTTGCCCCTACACCCCTTTCAAACGCATATGAGGGTCAGGGTCCATCTCATGGCATGTAGAGACATTTATTTGAGGAAACTAGCCTATTTAAATATTTGAATTTTTTCGGCCAAAATGCTGGACCACCCCGGACCTTAACATTTCGGCCTAAAAGTGGTGTTTATTCGACTTTTTACAATATTTGCCCCTACACCCCTTTCAAACGCATATGAGGGTCAGGGTTGATCTCATGGCATGTAGAGACATTTATTTTGAGGAAACTAGCCTATTTAAATATTTGAATTTTTTCGGCCAAAATGCTGGACCACCCCGGACCTTAACATTTCGGCCTAAAAGTGGTGTTTATTCGACTTTTTACAATATTTGCCCCTACACCCCTTTCAAACGCATATGAGGGTCAGGGTCCATCTCATGGCATGTAGAGACATTTATTTTGAGGAAACTAGCCTATTTAAATATTTGAATTTTTTCGGCCAAAATGCTGGACCACCCCGGCCCTTAACATTTCGGCCTAAAAGTGGTGTTTATTCGACTTTTTACAATATTTGCCCCTACACCCCTTTCAAACGCATATGAGGGTCAGGGTCCATCTCATGGCATGTAGAGACATTTATTTTGAGGAAACTAGCCTATTTAAATATTTGAATTTTTTCGGCCAAAATGCTGGACCACCCCGGACCTTAACATTTCGGCCTAAAAGTGGTGTTTATTCGACTTTTTACAATATTTGCCCCTACACCCCTTTCAAACGCATATGAGGGTCAGGGTTGATCTCATGGCATGTAGAGACATTTATTTTGAGGAAACTAGCCTATTTAAATATTTGAATTTTTTCGGCCAAAATGCTGGACCACCCCGGACCTTAACATTTCGGCCTAAAAGTGGTGTTTATTCGACTTTTTACAATATTTGCCCCTACACCCCTTTCAAACGCATATGAGGGTCAGGGTTGATCTCATGGCATGTAGAGACATTTATTTTGAGGAAACTAGCCTATTTAAATATTTGAATTTTTTCAGCCAAAATGCTGGACCACCCCGGCCCTTAACATTTCGGCCTAAAAGTGGTGTTTATTCGACTTTTTACAATATTTGCCCCTACACCCCTTTCAAACGCATATGAGGGTCAGGGTTGATCTCATGGCATGTAGAGACATTTATTTTGAGGAAACTAGCCTATTTAAATATTTGAATTTTTTCGGCCAAAATGCTGGACCACCCCGGACCTTAACATTTCGGCCTAAAAGTGGTGTTTATTCGACTTTTTACAATATTTGCCCCTACACCCCTTTCAAACGCATATGAGGGTCAGGTTCCATCTCATGGCATGTAGAGACATTTATTCTGAGGAAACTAGCCTATTTAAATATTTGAATTTTTTCGGCCAAAATGCTGGACCACCCCGGCCCTTAACATTTCGGCCTAAAAGTGGTGTTTATTCGACTTTTTACAATATTTGCCCCTACACCCCTTTCAAACGCATATGAGGGTCAGGGTTGATCTCATGGCATGTAGAGACATTTATTTGAGGAAACTAGCCTATTTAAATATTTGAATTTTTTCGGCCAAAATGCTGGACCACCCCGGACCTTAACATTTCGGCCTAAAAGTGGTGTTTATTCGACTTTTTACAATATTTGCCCCTACACCCCTTTCAAACGCATATGAGGGTCAGGGTTGATCTCATGGCATGTAGAGACATTTATTCTGAGGAAACTAGCCTATTTAAATATTTGAATTTTTTCGGCCAAAATGCTGGACCACCCCGGACCTTAACATTTCGGCCTAAAAGTGGTGTTTATTCGACTTTTTACAATATTTGCCCCTACACCCTTTCAAACGCATATGAGGGTCAGGTTCCATCTCATGGCATGTAGAGACATTTATTCTGAGGAAACTAGCCTATTTAAATATTTGAATTTTTTTCGGCCAAAATGCTGGACCACCCCGGACCTTAACATTTCGGCCTAAAAGTGGCGTTTATTCGACTTTTTACAATATTTGCCCCTACACCCCTTTCAAACGCATATGAGGGTCAGGGTCCATCTCATGGCATGTAGAGACATTTATTTTGAGGAAACTAGCCTATTTAAATATTTGAATTTTTTCGGCCAAAATGCTGGACCACCCCGGACCTTAACATTTCGGCCTAAAAGTGGTGTTTATTCGACTTTTTACAATATTTGCCCCTACACCCCTTTCAAACGCATATGAGGGTCAGGGTTGATCTCATGGCATGTAGAGACATTTATTTTGAGGAAACTAGCCTATTTAAATATTTGAATTTTTTCGGCCAAAATGCTGGACCACCCCGGACCTTAACATTTCGGCCTAAAAGTGGCGTTTATTCGACTTTTTACAATATTTGCCCCTACACCCCTTTCAAACGCATATGAGGGTCAGGGTCCATCTCATGGCATGTAGAGACATTTATTTTGAGGAAACTAGCCTATTTAAATATTTGAATTTTTTCGGCCAAAATGCTGGACCACCCCGGACCTTAACATTTCGGCCTAAAAGTGGTGTTTATTCGACTTTTTACAATATTTGCCCCTACACCCCTTTCAAACGCATATGAGGGTCAGGGTGATCTCATGGCATGTAGAGACATTTATTTTGAGGAAACTAGCCTATTTAAATATTTGAATTTTTTCGGCCAAAATGCTGGACCACCCCGGACCTTAACATTTCGGCCTAAAAGTGGTGTTTATTCGACTTTTTACAATATTTGCCCCTACACCCCTTTCAAACGCATATGAGGGTCAGGGTCCATCTCATGGCATGTAGAGACATTTATTTTGAGGAAACTAGCCTATTTAAATATTTGAATTTTTTCGGCCAAAATGCTGGACCACCCCGGCCCTTAACATTTCGGCCTAAAAGTGGTGTTTATTCGACTTTTTACAATATTTGCCCCTACACCCCTTTCAAACGCATATGAGGGTCAGGGTCCATCTCATGGCATGTAGAGACATTTATTTTGAGGAAACTAGCCTATTTAAATATTTGAATTTTTTCGGCCAAAATGCTGGACCACCCCGGACCTTAACATTTCGGCCTAAAAGTGGTGTTTATTCGACTTTTTACAATATTTGCCCCTACACCCCTTTCAAACGCATATGAGGGTCAGGGTTGATCTCATGGCATGTAGAGACATTTATTTTGAGGAAACTAGCCTATTTAAATATTTGAATTTTTTCGGCCAAAATGCTGGACCACCCCGGACCTTAACATTTCGGCCTAAAAGTGGTGTTTATTCGACTTTTTACAATATTTGCCCCTACACCCCTTTCAAACGCATATGAGGGTCAGGGTTGATCTCATGGCATGTAGAGACATTTATTTTGAGGAAACTAGCCTATTTAAATATTTGAATTTTTTCAGCCAAAATGCTGGACCACCCCGGCCCTTAACATTTCGGCCTAAAAGTGGTGTTTATTCGACTTTTTACAATATTTGCCCCTACATCCCTTTCAAACGCATATGAGGGTCAGGTTCCATCTCATGGCATGTAGAGACATTTATTCTGAGGAAACTAGCCTATTTAAATATTTGAATTTTTTCAGCCAAAATGCTGGACCACCCCGGCCCTTAACATTTCGGCCTGAAAGTGGTGTTTATTCGACTTTTTACAATATTTGCCCCTACACCCCTTTCAAACGCATATGAGGGTCAGGGTTGATCTCATGGCATGTAGAGACATTTATTCTGAGGAAACTAGCCTATTTAAATATTTGAATTTTTTCGGCCAAAATGCTGGACCACCCCGGACCTTAACATTTCGGCCTAAAAGTGGTGTTTATTCGACTTTTTACAATATTTGCCCCTACACCCCTTTCAAACGCATATGAGGGTCAGGTTCCATCTCATGGCATGTAGAGACATTTATTCTGAGGAAACTAGCCTATTTAAATATTTGAATTTTTTCGGCCAAAATGCTGGACCACCCCGGACCTTAACATTTCGGCCTAAAAGTGGTGTTTATTCGACTTTTTACAATATTTGCCCCTACACCCCTTTCAAACGCATATGAGGGTCAGGTTCCATCTCATGGCATGTAGAGACATTTATTCTGAGGAAACTAGCCTATTTAAATATTTGAATTTTTTAGCCAAAATGCTGGACCACCCCGGCCCTTAACATTTCGGCCTAAAAGTGGTGTTTATTCGACTTTTTACAATATTTGCCCCTACACCCCTTTCAAACGCATATGAGGGTCAGGGTTGATCTCATGGCATGTAGAGACATTTATTTTGAGGAAACTAGCCTATTTAAATATTTGAATTTTTTCAGCCAAAATGCTGGACCACCCCGGCCCTTAACATTTCGGCCTAAAAGTGGTGTTTATTCGACTTTTTACAATATTTGCCCCTACACCCCTTTCAAACGCATATGAGGGTCAGGGTCCATCTCATGGCATGTAGAGACATTTATTTTGAGGAAACTAGCCTATTTAAATATTTGAATTTTTTCGGCCAAAATGCTGGACCACCCCGGACCTTAACATTTCGGCCTAAAAGTGGTGTTTATTCGACTTTTTACAATATTTGCCCCTACACCCCTTTCAAACGCATATGAGGGTCAGGGTCCATCTCATGGCATGTAGAGACATTTATTTTGAGGAAACTAGCCTATTTAAATATTTGAATTTTTTCGGCCAAAATGCTGGACCACCCCGGCCCTTAACATTTCGGCCTGAAAGTGGTGTTTATTCGACTTTTTACAATATTTGCCCCTACACCCCTTTCAAACGCATATGAGGGTCAGGGTCCATCTCATGGCATGTAGAGACATTTATTTGAGGAAACTAGCCTATTTAAATATTTGAATTTTTTCGGCCAAAATGCTGGACCACCCCGGACCTTAACATTTCGGCCTAAAAGTGGTGTTTATTCGACTTTTTACAATATTTGCCCCTACACCCCTTTCAAACGCATATGAGGGTCAGGGTTGATCTCATGGCATGTAGAGACATTTATTTTGAGGAAACTAGCCTATTTAAATATTTGAATTTTTTCGGCCAAAATGCTGGACCACCCCGGACCTTAACATTTCGGCCTAAAAGTGGTGTTTATTCGACTTTTTACAATATTTGCCCCTACACCCCTTTCAAACGCATATGAGGGTCAGGGTTGATCTCATGGCATGTAGAGACATTTATTTTGAGGAAACTAGCCTATTTAAATATTTGAATTTTTTCAGCCAAAATGCTGGACCACCCCGGCCCTTAACATTTCGGCCTAAAAGTGGTGTTTATTCGACTTTTTACAATATTTGCCCCTACACCCCTTTCAAACGCATATGAGGGTCAGGTTCCATCTCATGGCATGTAGAGACATTTATTTGAGGAAACTAGCCTATTTAAATATTTGAATTTTTTCAGCCAAAATGCTGGACCACCCCGGCCCTTACATTTCGGCCTAAAAGTGGTGTTTATTCGACTTTTTACAATATTTGCCCCTACACCCCTTTCAAACGCATATGAGGGTCAGGGTTGATCTCATGGCATGTAGAGACATTTATTTTGAGGAAACTAGCCTATTTAAATATTTGAATTTTTTAGCCAAAATGCTGGACCACCCCGGCCTTAACATTTCGGCCTAAAAGTGGTGTTTATTCGACTTTTTACAATATTTGCCCCTACACCCCTTTCAAACGCATATGAGGGTCAGGGTTGATCTCATGGCATGTAGAGACATTTATTCTGAGGAAACTAGCCTATTTAAATATTTGAATTTTTTTAGCCAAAATGCTGGACCACCCCGGCCCTTAACATTTCGGCCTAAAAGTGGTGTTTATTCGACTTTTTACAATATTTGCCCCTACACCCCTTTCAAACGCATATGAGGGTCAGGGTTGATCTCATGGCATGTAGAGACATTTATTGTGAGGAAACTAGCCTATTTAAATATTTGAATTTTTTCAGCCAAAATGCTGGACCACCCGGCCCTTAACATTTCGGCCTAAAAGTGGTGTTTATTCGACTTTTTACAATATTTGCCCCTACACCCCTTTCAAACGCATATGAGGGTCAGGGTCCATCTCATGGCATGTAGAGACATTTATTTTGAGGAAACTAGCCTATTTAAATATTTGAATTTTTTCAGCCAAAATGCTGGACCACCCCGGCCCTTAACATTTCGGCCTAAAAGTGGTGTTTATTCGACTTTTTACAATATTTGCCCCTACACCCCTTTCAAACGCATATGAGGGTCAGGGTTGATCTCATGGCATGTAGAGACATTTATTCTGAGGAAACTAGCCTATTTAAATATTTGAATTTTTTTAGCCAAAATGCTGGACCACCCCGGCCCTTAACATTTCGGCCTAAAAGTGGTGTTTATTCGACTTTTTACAATATTTGCCCCTACACCCCTTTCAAACGCATATGAGGGTCAGGGTTGATCTCATGGCATGTAGAGACATTTATTTGAGGAAACTAGCCTATTTAAATATTTGAATTTTTTTAGCCAAAATGCTGGACCACCCCGGCCCTTAACATTTCGGCCTAAAAGTGGCGTTTATTCGACTTTTTACAATATTTGCCCCTACACCCCTTTCAAACGCATATGAGGGTCAGGGTTGATCTCATGGCATGTAGAGACATTTATTTTGAGGAAACTAGCCTATTTAAATATTTGAATTTTTTCGGCCAAAATGCTGGACCACCCCGGACCTTAACATTTCGGCCTAAAAGTGGTGTTTATTCGACTTTTTACAATATTTGCCCCTACACCCCTTTCAAACGCATATGAGGGTCAGGGTTGATCTCATGGCATGTAGAGACATTTATTCTGAGGAAACTAGCCTATTTAAATATTTGAATTTTTTCGGCCAAAATGCTGGACCACCCCGGACCTTAACATTTCGGCCTAAAAGTGGTGTTTATTCGACTTTTTACAATATTTGCCCCTACACCCCTTTCAAACGCATATGAGGGTCAGGGTTGATCTCATGGCATGTAGAGACATTTATTTTGAGGAAACTAGCCTATTTAAATATTTGAATTTTTTCGGCCAAAATGCTGGACCACCCCGGACCTTAACATTTCGGCCTAAAAGTGGTGTTTATTCGACTTTTTACAATATTTGCCCCTACACCCCTTTCAAACGCATATGAGGGTCAGGTTCCATCTCATGGCATGTAGAGACATTTATTCTGAGGAAACTAGCCTATTTAAATATTTGAATTTTTTAGCCAAAATGCTGGACCACCCCGGCCCTTAACATTTCGGCCTAAAAGTGGTGTTTATTCGACTTTTTACAATATTTGCCCCTACACCCCTTTCAAACGCATATGAGGGTCAGGGTTGATCTCATGGCATGTAGAGACATTTATTTTGAGGAAACTAGCCTATTTAAATATTTGAATTTTTTCGGCCAAAATGCTGGACCACCCCGGACCTTAACATTTCGGCCTAAAAGTGGTGTTTATTCGACTTTTTACAATATTTGCCCCTACACCCCTTTCAAACGCATATGAGGGTCAGGTTCCATCTCATGGCATGTAGAGACATTTATTTTGAGGAAACTAGCCTATTTAAATATTTGAATTTTTTCGGCCAAAATGCTGGACCACCCCGGACCTTAACATTTCGGCCTAAAAGTGGTGTTTATTCGACTTTTTACAATATTTGCCCCTACACCCCTTTCAAACGCATATGAGGGTCAGGGTTGATCTCATGGCATGTAGAGACATTTATTTTGAGGAAACTAGCCTATTTAAATATTTGAATTTTTTTAGCCAAAATGCTGGACCACCCCGGCCTTTAACATTTCGGCCTAAAAGTGGTGTTTATTCGACTTTTTACAATATTTGCCCCTACACCCCTTTCAAACGCATATGAGGGTCAGGGTTGATCTCATGGCATGTAGAGACATTTATTTGAGGAAACTAGCCTATTTAAATATTTGAATTTTTTTAGCCAAAATGCTGGACCACCCCGGCCCTTAACATTTCGGCCTAAAAGTGGTGTTTATTCGACTTTTTACAATATTTGCCCCTACACCCCTTTCAAACGCATATGAGGGTCAGGGTTGATCTCATGGCATGTAGAGACATTTATTGTGAGGAAACTAGCCTATTTAAATATTTGAATTTTTTCAGCCAAAATGCTGGACCACCCCGGCCCTTAACATTTCGGCCTAAAAGTGGTGTTTATTCGACTTTTTACAATATTTGCCCCTACACCCCTTTCAAACGCATATGAGGGTCAGGGTCCATCTCATGGCATGTAGAGACATTTATTTTGAGGAAACTAGCCTATTTAAATATTTGAATTTTTTCAGCCAAAATGCTGGACCACCCCGGCCCTTAACATTTCGGCCTAAAAGTGGTGTTTATTCGACTTTTTACAATATTTGCCCCTACACCCCTTTCAAACGCATATGAGGGTCAGGGTTGATCTCATGGCATGTAGAGACATTTATTCTGAGGAAACTAGCCTATTTAAATATTTGAATTTTTTAGCCAAAATGCTGGACCACCCCGGCCCTTAACATTTCGGCCTAAAAGTGGTGTTTATTCGACTTTTTACAATATTTGCCCCTACACCCCTTTCAAACGCATATGAGGGTCAGGGTTGATCTCATGGCATGTAGAGACATTTATTCTGAGGAAACTAGCCTATTTAAATATTTGAATTTTTTTAGCCAAAATGCTGGACCACCCCGGCCCTTAACATTTCGGCCTAAAAGTGGTGTTTATTCGACTTTTTACAATATTTGCCCCTACACCCCTTTCAAACGCATATGAGGGTCAGGGTTGATCTCATGGCATGTAGAGACATTTATTTTGAGGAAACTAGCCTATTTAAATATTTGAATTTTTTCGGCCAAAATGCTGGACCACCCCGGACCTTAACATTTCGGCCTAAAAGTGGTGTTTATTCGACTTTTTACAATATTTGCCCCTACACCCCTTTCAAACGCATATGAGGGTCAGGGTTGATCTCATGGCATGTAGAGACATTTATTCTGAGGAAACTAGCCTATTTAAATATTTGAATTTTTTCGGCCAAAATGCTGGACCACCCCGGACCTTAACATTTCGGCCTAAAAGTGGTGTTTATTCGACTTTTTACAATATTTGCCCCTACACCCCTTTCAAACGCATATGAGGGTCAGGGTTGATCTCATGGCATGTAGAGACATTTATTTTGAGGAAACTAGCCTATTTAAATATTTGAATTTTTTCGGCCAAAATGCTGGACCACCCCGGACCTTAACATTTCGGCCTAAAAGTGGTGTTTATTCGACTTTTTACAATATTTGCCCCTACACCCCTTTCAAACGCATATGAGGGTCAGGTTCCATCTCATGGCATGTAGAGACATTTATTCTGAGGAAACTAGCCTATTTAAATATTTGAATTTTTTTAGCCAAAATGCTGGACCACCCCGGCCCTTAACATTTCGGCCTAAAAGTGGTGTTTATTCGACTTTTTACAATATTTGCCCCTACACCCCTTTCAAACGCATATGAGGGTCAGGGTTGATCTCATGGCATGTAGAGACATTTATTTTGAGGAAACTAGCCTATTTAAATATTTGAATTTTTTCGGCCAAAATGCTGGACCACCCCGGACCTTAACATTTCGGCCTAAAAGTGGTGTTTATTCGACTTTTTACAATATTTGCCCCTACACCCCTTTCAAACGCATATGAGGGTCAGGTTCCATCTCATGGCATGTAGAGACATTTATTTTGAGGAAACTAGCCTATTTAAATATTTGAATTTTTTCGGCCAAAATGCTGGACCACCCCGGACCTTAACATTTCGGCCTAAAAGTGGTGTTTATTCGACTTTTTACAATATTTGCCCCTACACCCCTTTCAAACGCATATGAGGGTCAGGGTTGATCTCATGGCATGTAGAGACATTTATTTTGAGGAAACTAGCCTATTTAAATATTTGAATTTTTTTAGCCAAAATGCTGGACCACCCCGGCCCTTAACATTTCGGCCTAAAAGTGGTGTTTATTCGACTTTTTACAATATTTGCCCCTACACCCCTTTCAAACGCATATGAGGGTCAGGGTTGATCTCATGGCATGTAGAGACATTTATTCTGAGGAAACTAGCCTATTTAAATATTTGAATTTTTTTAGCCAAAATGCTGGACCACCCCGGCCCTTAACATTTCGGCCTAAAAGTGGTGTTTATTCGACTTTTTACAATATTTGCCCCTACACCCCTTTCAAACGCATATGAGGGTCAGGGTTGATCTCATGGCATGTAGAGACATTTATTTTGAGGAAACTAGCCTATTTAAATATTTGAATTTTTTCAGCCAAAATGCTGGACCACCCCGGCCTTAACATTTCGGCCTAAAAGTGGTGTTTATTCGACTTTTTACAATATTTGCCCCTACACCCCTTTCAAACGCATATGAGGGTCAGGGTTGATCTCATGGCATGTAGAGACATTTATTCTGAGGAAACTAGCCTATTTAAATATTTGAATTTTTTTAGCCAAAATGCTGGACCACCCCGGCCCTTAACATTTCGGCCTAAAAGTGGTGTTTATTCGACTTTTTACAATATTTGCCCCTACACCCCTTTCAAACGCATATGAGGGTCAGGGTTGATCTCATGGCATGTAGAGACATTTATTTGAGGAAACTAGCCTATTTAAATATTTGAATTTTTTCGGCCAAAATGCTGGACCACCCCGGACCTTAACATTTCGGCCTAAAAGTGGTGTTTATTCGACTTTTTACAATATTTGCCCCTACACCCCTTTCAAACGCATATGAGGGTCAGGGTTGATCTCATGGCATGTAGAGACATTTATTCTGAGGAAACTAGCCTATTTAAATATTTGAATTTTTTCGGCCAAAATGCTGGACCACCCCGGACCTTAACATTTCGGCCTAAAAGTGGTGTTTATTCGACTTTTTACAATATTTGCCCCTACACCCCTTTCAAACGCATATGAGGGTCAGGGTTGATCTCATGGCATGTAGAGACATTTATTTTGAGGAAACTAGCCTATTTAAATATTTGAATTTTTTCGGCCAAAATGCTGGACCACCCCGGACCTTAACATTTCGGCCTAAAAGTGGTGTTTATTCGACTTTTTACAATATTTGCCCCTACACCCCTTTCAAACGCATATGAGGGTCAGGTTCCATCTCATGGCATGTAGAGACATTTATTTTGAGGAAACTAGCCTATTTAAATATTTGAATTTTTTTAGCCAAAATGCTGGACCACCCCGGCCCTTAACATTTCGGCCTAAAAGTGGTGTTTATTCGACTTTTTACAATATTTGCCCCTACACCCCTTTCAAACGCATATGAGGGTCAGGGTGATCTCATGGCATGTAGAGACATTTATTTTGAGGAAACTAGCCTATTTAAATATTTGAATTTTTTCGGCCAAAATGCTGGACCACCCCGGACCTTAACATTTCGGCCTAAAAGTGGTGTTTATTCGACTTTTTACAATATTTGCCCCTACACCCCTTTCAAACGCATATGAGGGTCAGGTTCCATCTCATGGCATGTAGAGACATTTATTCTGAGGAAACTAGCCTATTTAAATATTTGAATTTTTTTAGCCAAAATGCTGGACCACCCCGGCCCTTAACATTTCGGCCTAAAAGTGGTGTTTATTCGACTTTTTACAATATTTGCCCCTACACCCCTTTCAAACGCATATGAGGGTCAGGGTGATCTCATGGCATGTAGAGACATTTATTTTGAGGAAACTAGCCTATTTAAATATTTGAATTTTTTCAGCCAAAATGCTGGACCACCCCGGCCCTTAACATTTCGGCCTAAAAGTGGTGTTTATTCGACTTTTTACAATATTTGCCCCTACACCCCTTTCAAACGCATATGAGGGTCAGGGTCCATCTCATGGCATGTAGAGACATTTATTTTGAGGAAACTAGCCTATTTAAATATTTGAATTTTTTCGGCCAAAATGCTGGACCACCCCGGACCTTAACATTTCGGCCTAAAAGTGGTGTTTATTCGACTTTTTACAATATTTGCCCCTACACCCCTTTCAAACGCATATGAGGGTCAGGGTTGATCTCATGGCATGTAGAGACATTTATTTTGAGGAAACTAGCCTATTTAAATATTTGAATTTTTTTAGCCAAAATGCTGGACCACCCCGGCCCTTAACATTTCGGCCTAAAAGTGGCGTTTATTCGACTTTTTACAATATTTGCCCCTACACCCCTTTCAAACGCATATGAGGGTCAGGGTTGATCTCATGGCATGTAGAGACATTTATTCTGAGGAAACTAGCCTATTTAAATATTTGAATTTTTTTAGCCAAAATGCTGGACCACCCCGGCCCTTAACATTTCGGCCTAAAAGTGGTGTTTATTCGACTTTTTACAATATTTGCCCCTACACCCTTTCAAACGCATATGAGGGTCAGGGTTGATCTCATGGCATGTAGAGACATTTATTCTGAGGAAACTAGCCTATTTAAATATTTGAATTTTTTCAGCCAAAATGCTGGACCACCCCGGCCCTTAACATTTCGGCCTAAAAGTGGTGTTTATTCGACTTTTTACAATATTTGCCCCTACACCCCTTTCAAACGCATATGAGGGTCAGGGTCCATCTCATGGCATGTAGAGACATTTATTTTGAGGAAACTAGCCTATTTAAATATTTGAATTTTTTCGGCCAAAATGCTGGACCACCCCGGACCTTAACATTTCGGCCTAAAAGTGGTGTTTATTCGACTTTTTACAATATTTGCCCCTACACCCCTTTCAAACGCATATGAGGGTCAGGGTGATCTCATGGCATGTAGAGACATTTATTTTGAGGAAACTAGCCTATTTAAATATTTGAATTTTTTCGGCCAAAATGCTGGACCACCCCGGACCTTAACATTTCGGCCTAAAAGTGGTGTTTATTCGACTTTTTACAATATTTGCCCCTACACCCCTTTCAAACGCATATGAGGGTCAGGTTCCATCTCATGGCATGTAGAGACATTTATTCTGAGGAAACTAGCCTATTTAAATATTTGAATTTTTTTAGCCAAAATGCTGGACCACCCCGGCCCTTAACATTTCGGCCTAAAAGTGGTGTTTATTCGACTTTTTACAATATTTGCCCCTACAACCCTTTCAAACGCATATGAGGGTCAGGGTTGATCTCATGGCATGTAGAGACATTTATTTTGAGGAAACTAGCCTATTTAAATATTTGAATTTTTTCAGCCAAAATGCTGGACCACCCCGGCCCTTAACATTTCGGCCTAAAAGTGGTGTTTATTCGACTTTTTACAATATTTGCCCCTACACCCCTTTCAAACGCATATGAGGGTCAGGGTCCATCTCATGGCATGTAGAGACATTTATTTTGAGGAAACTAGCCTATTTAAATATTTGAATTTTTTTAGCCAAAATGCTGGACCACCCCGGCCCTTAACATTTCGGCCTAAAAGTGGTGTTTATTCGACTTTTTACAATATTTGCCCCTACACCCCTTTCAAACGCATATGAGGGTCAGGGTTGATCTCATGGCATGTAGAGACATTTATTCTGAGGAAACTAGCCTATTTAAATATTTGAATTTTTTTAGCCAAAATGCTGGACCACCCCGGCCCTTAACATTTCGGCCTAAAAGTGGTGTTTATTCGACTTTTTACAATATTTGCCCCTACACCCCTTTCAAACGCATATGAGGGTCAGGGTTGATCTCATGGCATGTAGAGACATTTATTTTGAGGAAACTAGCCTATTTAAATATTTGAATTTTTTCGGCCAAAATGCTGGACCACCCCGGACCTTAACATTTCGGCCTAAAAGTGGTGTTTATTCGACTTTTTACAATATTTGCCCCTACACCCCTTTCAAACGCATATGAGGGTCAGGGTTGATCTCATGGCATGTAGAGACATTTATTTTGAGGAAACTAGCCTATTTAAATATTTGAATTTTTTCGGCCAAAATGCTGGACCACCCCGGACCTTAACATTTCGGCCTAAAAGTGGTGTTTATTCGACTTTTTACAATATTTGCCCCTACACCCCTTTCAAACGCATATGAGGGTCAGGGTTGATCTCATGGCATGTAGAGACATTTATTTTGAGGAAACTAGCCTATTTAAATATTTGAATTTTTTTAGCCAAAATGCTGGACCACCCCGGCCCTTAACATTTCGGCCTGAAAGTGGTGTTTATTCGACTTTTTACAATATTTGCCCCTACACCCCTTTCAAACGCATATGAGGGTCAGGGTTGATCTCATGGCATGTAGAGACATTTATTTTGAGGAAACTAGCCTATTTAAATATTTGAATTTTTTCGGCCAAAATGCTGGACCACCCCGGACCTTAACATTTCGGCCTAAAAGTGGTGTTTATTCGACTTTTTACAATATTTGCCCCTACACCCCTTTCAAACGCATATGAGGGTCAGGGTTGATCTCATGGCATGTAGAGACATTTATTTGAGGAAACTAGCCTATTTAAATATTTGAATTTTTTCGGCCAAAATGCTGGACCACCCCGGACCTTAACATTTCGGCCTAAAAGTGGTGTTTATTCGACTTTTTACAATATTTGCCCCTACACCCCTTTCAAACGCATATGAGGGTCAGGTTCCATCTCATGGCATGTAGAGACATTTATTCTGAGGAAACTAGCCTATTTAAATATTTGAATTTTTTTAGCCAAAATGCTGGACCACCCCGGACCTTAACATTTCGGCCTAAAAGTGGTGTTTATTCGACTTTTTACAATATTTGCCCCTACACCCCTTTCAAACGCATATGAGGGTCAGGGTTGATCTCATGGCATGTAGAGACATTTATTTTGAGGAAACTAGCCTATTTAAATATTTGAATTTTTTCGGCCAAAATGCTGGACCACCCCGGACCTTAACATTTCGGCCTAAAAGTGGTGTTTATTCGACTTTTTACAATATTTGCCCCTACACCCCTTTCAAACGCATATGAGGGTCAGGGTTGATCTCATGGCATGTAGAGACATTTATTTTGAGGAAACTAGCCTATTTAAATATTTGAATTTTTTTAGCCAAAATGCTGGACCACCCCGGCCCTTAACATTTCGGCCTAAAAGTGGTGTTTATTCGACTTTTTACAATATTTGCCCCTACACCCCTTTCAAACGCATATGAGGGTCAGGGTTGATCTCATGGCATGTAGAGACATTTATTCTGAGGAAACTAGCCTATTTAAATATTTGAATTTTTTTAGCCAAAATGCTGGACCACCCCGGCCCTTAACATTTCGGCCTAAAAGTGGCGTTTATTCGACTTTTTACAATATTTGCCCCTACACCCCTTTCAAACGCATATGAGGGTCAGGGTTGATCTCATGGCATGTAGAGACATTTATTTTGAGGAAACTAGCCTATTTAAATATTTGAATTTTTTCGGCCAAAATGCTGGACCACCCCGGACCTTAACATTTCGGCCTAAAAGTGGTGTTTATTCGACTTTTTACAATATTTGCCCCTACACCCTTTCAAACGCATATGAGGGTCAGGGTTGATCTCATGGCATGTAGAGACATTTATTTGAGGAAACTAGCCTATTTAAATATTTGAATTTTTTCGCCAAAATGCTGGACCACCCCGGCCCTTAACATTTCGGCCTAAAAGTGGTGTTTATTCGACTTTTTACAATATTTGCCCCTACACCCCTTTCAAACGCATATGAGGGTCAGGGTTGATCTCATGGCATGTAGAGACATTTATTTTGAGGAAACTAGCCTATTTAAATATTTGAATTTTTTCAGCCAAAATGCTGGACCACCCCGGCCCTTAACATTTCGGCCTAAAAGTGGTGTTTATTCGACTTTTTACAATATTTGCCCCTACACCCCTTTCAAACGCATATGAGGGTCAGGGTTGATCTCATGGCATGTAGAGACATTTATTTTGAGGAAACTAGCCTATTTAAATATTTGAATTTTTTCGGCCAAAATGCTGGACCACCCCGGACCTTAACATTTCGGCCTAAAAGTGGTGTTTATTCGACTTTTTACAATATTTGCCCCTACACCCCTTTCAAACGCATATGAGGGTCAGGGTTGATCTCATGGCATGTAGAGACATTTATTTTGAGGAAACTAGCCTATTTAAATATTTGAATTTTTTTAGCCAAAATGCTGGACCACCCCGGCCCTTAACATTTCGGCCTAAAAGTGGTGTTTATTCGACTTTTTACAATATTTGCCCCTACACCCCTTTCAAACGCATATGAGGGTCAGGGTTGATCTCATGGCATGTAGAGACATTTATTCTGAGGAAACTAGCCTATTTAAATATTTGAATTTTTTTAGCCAAAATGCTGGACCACCCCGGCCCTTAACATTTCGGCCTAAAAGTGGTGTTTATTCGACTTTTTACAATATTTGCCCCTACACCCCTTTCAAACGCATATGAGGGTCAGGGTTGATCTCATGGCATGTAGAGACATTTATTCTGAGGAAACTAGCCTATTTAAATATTTGAATTTTTTAGCCAAAATGCTGGACCACCCCGGCCCTTAACATTTCGGCCTAAAAGTGGTGTTTATTCGACTTTTTACAATATTTGCCCCTACACCCCTTTCAAACGCATATGAGGGTCAGGGTTGATCTCATGGCATGTAGAGACATTTATTTGAGGAAACTAGCCTATTTAAATATTTGAATTTTTTCGGCCAAAATGCTGGACCACCCCGGACCTTAACATTTCGGCCTAAAAGTGGTGTTTATTCGACTTTTTACAATATTTGCCCCTACACCCCTTTCAAACGCATATGAGGGTCAGGGTTGATCTCATGGCATGTAGAGACATTTATTTTGAGGAAACTAGCCTATTTAAATATTTGAATTTTTTTAGCCAAAATGCTGGACCACCCCGGCCCTTAACATTTCGGCCTAAAAGTGGTGTTTATTCGACTTTTTACAATATTTGCCCCTACACCCCTTTCAAACGCATATGAGGGTCAGGGTTGATCTCATGGCATGTAGAGACATTTATTTTGAGGAAACTAGCCTATTTAAATATTTGAATTTTTTAGCCAAAATGCTGGACCACCCCGGCCCTTAACATTTCGGCCTAAAGTGGTGTTTATTCGACTTTTTACAATATTTGCCCCTACACCCCTTTCAAACGCATATGAGGGTCAGGGTTGATCTCATGGCATGTAGAGACATTTATTTGAGGAAACTAGCCTATTTAAATATTTGAATTTTTTCGGCCAAAATGCTGGACCACCCCGGACCTTAACATTTCGGCCTAAAAGTGGTGTTTATTCGACTTTTTACAATATTTGCCCCTACACCCCTTTCAAACGCATATGAGGGTCAGGGTTGATCTCATGGCATGTAGAGACATTTATTTTGAGGAAACTAGCCTATTTAAATATTTGAATTTTTTCGGCCAAAATGCTGGACCACCCCGGCCCTTAACATTTCGGCCTAAAAGTGGTGTTTATTCGACTTTTTACAATATTTGCCCCTACACCCCTTTCAAACGCATATGAGGGTCAGGTTCCATCTCATGGCATGTAGAGACATTTATTTGAGGAAACTAGCCTATTTAAATATTTGAATTTTTTTAGCCAAAATGCTGGACCACCCCGGCCCTTAACATTTCGGCCTAAAAGTGGTGTTTATTCGACTTTTTACAATATTTGCCCCTACACCCCTTTCAAACGCATATGAGGGTCAGGTTCCATCTCATGGCATGTAGAGACATTTATTCTGAGGAAACTAGCCTATTTAAATATTTGAATTTTTTAGCCAAAATGCTGGACCACCCCGGCCCTTAACATTTCGGCCTAAAAGTGGTGTTTATTCGACTTTTTACAATATTTGCCCCTACACCCCTTTCAAACGCATATGAGGGTCAGGGTTGATCTCATGGCATGTAGAGACATTTATTTTGAGGAAACTAGCCTATTTAAATATTTGAATTTTTTTCAGCCAAAATGCTGGACCACCCCGGCCTTAACATTTCGGCCTAAAAGTGGTGTTTATTCGACTTTTTACAATATTTGCCCCTACACCCCTTTCAAACGCATATGAGGGTCAGGTTCCATCTCATGGCATGTAGAGACATTTATTCTGAGGAAACTAGCCTATTTAAATATTTGAATTTTTTTAGCCAAAATGCTGGACCACCCCGGCCCTTAACATTTCGGCCTGAAAGTGGTGTTTATTTGAATTTTTACAATGTAGAGACATTTATTTTTGAGGAAACTAGCCTATTTAAATATTTGAATTTTTTCGGCCAAAATGCTGGACCACCCCGGACCTTAACATTTCGGCCTAAAAGTGGTGTTTATTCGACTTTTTACAATATTTGCCCCTACACCCCTTTCAAACGCATATGAGGGTCAGGGTTGATCTCATGGCATGTAGAGACATTTATTTTGAGGAAACTAGCCTATTTAAATATTTGAATTTTTTCGGCCAAAATGCTGGACCACCCCGGACCTTAACATTTCGGCCTAAAAGTGGTGTTTATTCGACTTTTTACAATATTTGCCCCTACACCCCTTTCAAACGCATATGAGGGTCAGGTTCCATCTCATGGCATGTAGAGACATTTATTCTGAGGAAACTAGCCTATTTAAATATTTGAATTTTTTTAGCCAAAATGCTGGACCACCCCGGCCCTTAACATTTCGGCCTAAAAGTGGTGTTTATTCGACTTTTTACAATATTTGCCCCTACACCCCTTTCAAACGCATATGAGGGTCAGGGTTGATCTCATGGCATGTAGAGACATTTATTTTGAGGAAACTAGCCTATTTAAATATTTGAATTTTTTCGGCCAAAATGCTGGACCACCCCGGACCTTAACATTTCGGCCTAAAAGTGGTGTTTATTCGACTTTTTACAATATTTGCCCCTACACCCCTTTCAAACGCATATGAGGGTCAGGTTCCATCTCATGGCATGTAGAGACATTTATTTGAGGAAACTAGCCTATTTAAATATTTGAATTTTTTAGCCAAAATGCTGGACCACCCCGGCCCTTAACATTTCGGCCTAAAAGTGGTGTTTATTCGACTTTTTACAATATTTGCCCCTACACCCCTTTCAAACGCATATGAGGGTCAGGTTCCATCTCATGGCATGTAGAGACATTTATTCTGAGGAAACTAGCCTATTTAAATATTTGAATTTTTTTAGCCAAAATGCTGGACCACCCCGGCCCTTAACATTTCGGCCTAAAAGTGGTGTTTATTTGAATTTACAATGTAGAGACATTTATTTTGAGGAAACTAGCCTATTTAAATATTTGAATTTTTTCGGCCAAAATGCTGGACCACCCCGGACCTTAACATTTCGGCCTAAAAGTGGTGTTTATTCGACTTTTTACAATATTTGCCCCTACACCCCTTTCAAACGCATATGAGGGTCAGGGTTGATCTCATGGCATGTAGAGACATTTATTTTGAGGAAACTAGCCTATTTAAATATTTGAATTTTTTCGGCCAAAATGCTGGACCACCCCGGACCTTAACATTTCGGCCTAAAAGTGGTGTTTATTCGACTTTTTACAATATTTGCCCCTACACCCTTTCAAACGCATATGAGGGTCAGGTTCCATCTCATGGCATGTAGAGACATTTATTCTGAGGAAACTAGCCTATTTAAATATTTGAATTTTTTTAGCCAAAATGCTGGACCACCCCGGCCCTTAACATTTCGGCCTAAAAGTGGTGTTTATTCGACTTTTTACAATATTTGCCCCTACACCCCTTTCAAACGCATATGAGGGTCAGGGTGATCTCATGGCATGTAGAGACATTTATTTTGAGGAAACTAGCCTATTTAAATATTTGAATTTTTTCGGCCAAAATGCTGGACCACCCCGGACCTTAACATTTCGGCCTAAAAGTGGTGTTTATTCGACTTTTTACAATATTTGCCCCTACACCCTTTCAAACGCATATGAGGGTCAGGTTCCATCTCATGGCATGTAGAGACATTTATTCTGAGGAAACTAGCCTATTTAAATATTTGAATTTTTTTAGCCAAAATGCTGGACCACCCCGGCCCTTAACATTTCGGCCTAAAAGTGGTGTTTATTCGACTTTTTACAATATTTGCCCCTACACCCTTTCAAACGCATATGAGGGTCAGGTTCCATCTCATGGCATGTAGAGACATTTATTCTGAGGAAACTAGCCTATTTAAATATTTGAATTTTTTTAGCCAAAATGCTGGACCACCCCGGCCCTTAACATTTCGGCCTAAAAGTGGTGTTTATTCGACTTTTTACAATATTTGCCCCTACACCCCTTTCAAACGCATATGAGGGTCAGGGTGATCTCATGGCATGTAGAGACATTTATTTTGAGGAAACTAGCCTATTTAAATATTTGAATTTTTTCAGCCAAAATGCTGGACCACCCCGGCCCTTAACATTTCGGCCTAAAAGTGGTGTTTATTCGACTTTTTACAATATTTGCCCCTACACCCCTTTCAAACGCATATGAGGGTCAGGGTTGATCTCATGGCATGTAGAGACATTTATTTTGAGGAAACTAGCCTATTTAAATATTTGAATTTTTTCAGCCAAAATGCTGGACCACCCCGGCCCTTAACATTTCGGCCTAAAAGTGGTGTTTATTCGACTTTTTACAATATTTGCCCCTACACCCCTTTCAAACGCATATGAGGGTCAGGGTTGATCTCATGGCATGTACATGTACATGTACTTCTAATTC
>NW_022145603.1:20538345-20775845 GCF_000002235.5 Strongylocentrotus purpuratus
AAAAGGTCTGATATCGGTGAAAAGTCGGATAAAATTGAGAGGTTAGAACAGGTGGAAGATCAGTATGAGCAAAAGGTCGGTCGAGACAATAGATGAGATAAAAGCGAAATGTCAGAAGACAATGAAAGCTAAACAATTATTCAGATAAAGGCAAAAAGGTCTGATAAATGAAAGCTTAAAGGCAAACATTCAGATAGAGGTAAAAGGTCGAAGGCGATAGAGTGGTTCTTTAGCAATGCATAGCCCCGCCGTAAGATGCTCTTTATCATCCCAGTAAAAAATAGCCTCCCGTGAAGTCTGGTGGAAAAGTTAAGGTCAGATAAAGGTGAAAAGTCGGGAAAGGTGTAATGTCAGAGGAAGGTGAAAGGTCGGATCAAGTTTTGAGGTGAGATGACGGTGAAAGGTCAGTAAAAGTGAAAGATCAGGTAGAGGCAAAAGGTCAGACAACAATGAAAGGTCAATAAAGACAAAAAGATCGGATAAAAGGGAAAACTCAAAGGTGCAAACTCCGAGAGACGAGTTAAAAATGTCAGAGAAAATAATGCAAAAAAGGTGATCATAATGAGATACAGGTTAATGGTGTAGTCTGTCCTATACACTATTAAACCGACTATGATGGATCTCGATGAAAAAGCAATTCGCGGCTTTCAGATGGGGGATATAGCAGATATGATTTCCACACTCCAGTAAACACCTTTCTGCAAATCCAACAACCTACACAAATACACATAAAAATAGTATTGTGAGGGTGTGTGCTTGGGTCGGCGCGTGTGTGTGACGTATACGGACTAGTGCTTTTATCGCCCGATTGAATTAGATGAACATCAAAGTCATAAACCGATAACGTAATTTACTTTAAAACTGTGAAAAATGAAACGTGAACTACCTGGAGGGCACTTGTCACCGTACTTGAAGATGCAGTAGCTCCCGGGCTGCCAGGTCCATTTCGATCGCTCATCAACGTTGGATACGGTCTTGATACAGAAGTTTAGCGTTAGGTAACTGGCAGAAAGCCTTATCATGTGAATAGGATCGCTCCAGGCGTTGCTGCTGTCACTATCCTCTGTATCTTGGTATCTCCATCCCTCATTCCAGGTGAACTCCGTGTTGGGACAACCATCGGTGGGTTTGGCAAGTCCGTACTTGCCATCGGGCCAGGTCAGGGGAATCATCACATTCTTGTCTGGAAGAAATGTAGAACCGATCGAATTCTCTAATATTCATTGAAATGGATTTTTAGAGCAAGCTAGAGATGCTTATCATGTTTATACACACAGAGTTTGGCTAAGTTAGTTTCAGTTGTACTGAATATGGCGTATACTCTTTTGTTTTGCATGGTCCCAACAACTCCCACTTGACGCCTTTGTATAGTCGATCCTTTGTTTTAACAAGAATTGTGTTCAAGGAAATCAAGGCAGCATCTTGTGATCATTTTTGTCTCAGGCCAACCGTTTAATTGACCCGCCTGTCCGGCCTGTCAAACAGAAGGTTTAAGTAGAGGTGTCATAGTCTATTGGTCTAAGCAGTTGATTTGAAATGCAAAGTTCGTGGGTTCGATCCTCGACACGGCATTTATGTTCTTTGGCAAGGCTTTAAAGTTACGATGACACATTTCCAGTCAAAAAATGAAAATGTTACATTTCAACGGCATGTGGAAGATAATACTAATCGAGAACTTCCCTAAAACGGGCTTGAAAATGGCTCTTAGTGGGAAAATAACGACTATTAGTTGTCTAATGCCTGGATTACATTTTTCCCGGGCGCCGTACGATAAATTAGTCTACGATTTTCCGTAGACATCGTAGGAGGCTACGGGCTACGATGTTTGTCTTTACGTTATCTACGAGCATCGTGCCATTTATTGGATTGGCCCTCGGGGGCAGGCCGGGGCAAATCCTTACAGAGACTGCTCGGAGATTGTACGGAAATCTTGCAATTTGAATGCAGTAGCCGTGCAGTCTCCGCAGCCTCCGCACGGACATCGTACGAAGCCCGTGTAGCTTCTGTGCAAAGGTTGCGCGGAGAAGGCGCGGTGACCGTAAAGCCGCCGTACCCTCATGTTCACCGAAAAATCGTACGTTTGCTGCACAATCAGAGCGAGGCTTCGGGCAATGCCCGTGCGGGGATCGTGCAATGCCGCCTACGACATGTCTACGGGCTACGGGCTTACGATTTTTCAAATTTGTATAACTTCTAACGAAACAAATTCACAGAGGTCGCAGGGCCGTGAATCCGTACGAATATCTCACTGCCGCCTCCTGCCTCCGCACGAAGGCCGCACGGAAAAGGGGATACGGGCAGGATACGGGCTCCGTAGACTAATCGCAGGCCAAATGTAATCCAGGCATTAGCAAACTTTAAAGCTCTTCATTTAAGACAAATAGAAGCACCCGAGTGGTAGGGTGTTACCGGAAATAACAAACAACAATAACAAGTCGACGCAACAAGGTGGCGCTATAGCTCAATAACTACCAGATCAATATACACATATGGTTTGGCCAACTTAGTTTCAGCTGTTTACAACACATTGTTTTGTTTTGTGTCTGCCCAACAAAGCAACAAAGTAGGCCTACTCGCCATATTGTGCCCAACTCGAACCGAGTTAACTAAACTCTCCTAATCGATGGCACTGACAACTATTCATAACAGTATGGGGCGGGGTAATAACACACTAATCCATTTGGTTGGTTACTTTGATTTAGTATTACAAATTTCGAGTGCAAAAAAAAACTTACTCATGCTGTCCTGTATCTTCTTCCACTCCGCATAGCCCTTCATAGCCGTCAAGACATTCTCCGCAGCCGCCGCCCTATCCCATGATGCCGTGCAGTGCTCAGAAGCGATGTAATCCTGCATCCGGGTCCAGTAATCATCACGAAATAACTCATGCATGTCGACGAGTGTCAAGCTGATTGGCTCTGGAAAGATTTGATTATTAGATTTGATATGATTTCATTTAATTAGTTGTGCTTTATTTAGGTTCGATAAGAAGATTTTGTTTAATTTGAAATAATTTTATATACATATTTTGATTTGGTTCGGCTTGGTTTGATTTGACTAGATGTGAGTTGGTTAGGTTTGATTTTTGTTTAATTTGAATTGAATTGATTTGTTTCGGCTTGGTTAGTTTTTATTTTATTTTATTTAGTTAAATGAGATTTCGTTTGAATGATAAGTTTTACATTAGATTAAATTAGATTGTATTTGTTTGAATAAAGTGATTTGATTGATTTGATTTGATTTAATATTTTGATTTTGATGTTCATCTAATCAATTGTTAATCATGTTAATTCATATATTAAGAATTATGTATACAAAAAATAAAAACATGCGTAATGAAAAACGAAAGGCCAACAGAAAAGAGGAAAATCAAAAAGAAATAAAGAAATAAAGGAGGAAAAAATAAAAGGTTTGCCTGAGAGAAGTAAGAAGATCATGGATAGCACATAAATGGCCTGTTAAAAATAATCCTCACAAAATATACAAAATAACATTAACATTGGTATATAATTTGAATAAAATCAATACATTTAAGATTCTATTTCTCACCATTGAGGCTAGCGCTTCCAACCCTGTAGGAGGAGAACAAGCTACCGAAACTGGAGCCACTCTGCATTCCGGCGTTGAAGGTATCCATATCAACCGAAAGCGAGGAGCTGAAGCCCAAATATGACCCTCCAGAGCTTACACTACTGCCGACCTGTAATCATGAAGATAACCATTATTGTCAGTATTTCATTATAACCCTGTTACTATTATATTATCATCATTATTATATCATTATTATTCATAATACTTGTCGTAGAATTAGTAGTAGTAACTGTATTAGTAGTTTCACTATGAACAAACGCCCACAAAGGACATATTTGTCTATAAACTCTATAAACCACTTTCTTAATTTTTTCTTACATGAGCCGGGTGTTTCATCCAACAGTGGAACAATCAAATCGATCAATCAATAAATATAAATATAAACATAAATATAGATATTAATGTTTTCTCTTACATTTGATGAAGCATACGAGACGAATTCCGTCCTTTGCTCCTCATAGTTATTCCCCTCCCTGGTTCCTAGATCCACCTCGGTGACGACATGCTGTCAAAACAAAGAATACTAAAATTAGTTTCCCTCGAAACTAGGGTCTTTTATTAAACATTTATGAAAAATATACGAGTATACGTGATATTTTCACACATTTTACAAAAGTAGCCACTGCTCACTGCACCATGAATGTAATATCAGCATTTGTAGAGTCATCCATTATTAGATTAAGGAGTTAGTTTTCACAACAGGCTAACAATTTCTCATAAATTTCAAAACAAACTTCCGATTTCTTTTTTCGATTTTATTAATTACAACTTATGAGAATTCATAAATTTCTTATTTTCATTGGATTATATATATATGCTTAAACTTCCATTTATCTGTTTCTCTTAATTAACTGCCTTCATTAATCTAAATTTGCCACTCTTCACCCAGGTGTTAAATTGTACCGGTAGGAGGGAATTCCTTGAGTGCTGTGAGCGCCGAGATCGGCAGCCAAGCAGAGCCGGGTAATATTCGGAGCGCTTTGAGCACCTTGCATGGCAGATATGTTATTGAAACCATGGACCTACTACAAATGGACACTGATCGGTACGATAATATATTCATGCACCTGACTCTGTCAAAAGTATCTTAATGACATTCCAAACATGCTTCCAAGCTCTGATCTCATCACGACCGCCGACAGTCAGCCATTACAACAACAAAAATGTGCCTTGAAGAATCTACAAAATACCTGCGCAAAAGAAACTGAATCGCTTAAAACCACGGAAATGCACGTGCAGTTGTGGAGTACATATGAATATTGACATATATGAAGTTTTCAATGAGAAAAAAGAAGTAGTTTACAAAAGAAACCTGACAATTTGGCTGTAATACAATAATATTAAACTTCATTTTTAACTTATCCTATCCATTTCCAAGGAATAGAAGGTAATAGGACAGTAAAGAATATGTATTTTTCAAAGTTTGGCACGGTCCAGATGTATGTCCACCAGTGTCCACGTCGTAGTCGAGTGGTTTAAGGCGCTTGACTAGAGATGCGAAGGTCGAGGGTTCGAATCCCGATACGGCACTAATATCCTTTGGCAAGATATTAACCTGCACTTGCTACTCTCCACCCAGGTGTCAAATGGGTACCCGGTAGGATGCGGCCGTCATTGTTGGTCAAACAGCTTGTGAGCGTCAAGTAACGCCCGGCTGGAATGCTCCCCAGGGAGTGATTGTGCACACAGTGTGTGCGGGCAAGCACTGAATCCAATGACCGGGGTAATAGTATATCTGTAAAGCGCTTAGAGACATTTGTATTAAGCGCTATATACAAATTAAATATTATTATTATTATTATTTAATAATCAATCTAATATCACACAAATTGTCACAATAATTTGGGTTTCACTGCTTCTCTAAATTGAGTTAAGATACTTTTTCTGAAATTCCACTCGGGGTCCTGGTCCAGCAAAAAAAGGAATCTGAAGAGATGTAAAAGTTCTTTTGTCTGTAATAATGCGTGTTTACATAATCAACATTTTCGCGTCAAAATGAATGTCCTCATCAACATACAAATTATCAAGTGACGGTGGTCACGATGTGATCAAAGGAAGACTCTCATTATTAGTCCAGCTGTAGTAGGGTCCATAATGAAACCAACTAAATATCGGGGGCGAACTTTTTCTATAATAAACTCTATGAAGTTTAATGGCATTTAAAATTTTAAGTAATTTGATCATAACAGCATATCATTTCGAAATGAACAAATCTTTATTCATTATTTGGTATGCGCCCGGGTGACAGATTAAAGAAAACCTGTATCCGGACACCTACCCCTGGACATCCACCCCAGGATAACCACCCCAGTCAACTACCCCCCTAGGACCAAGCGCGGATCCACGGGCCGATTTTACTGGCCAGGCCCCCCATATGGAAACGCTGTATTATCCAGCTTTGGGGTGCCCGGAAGGCACTCGGGTTACCTTTCAAAAAGTACAAAATGAAAAAATAATGTGCAATTTCTCTGTACTGTTGTCGGAAAAACATACAAATCCAGCACAATGTCGTCTATTTTTGCATTGGAGAAGAGCCTGCTATTAGTCGTTGTACTCCATTTGCCAGCCCCCCAAACGGTAAAAAATAGGATAGTAACGTAAATTTTACCTTTTTTGAAACAGAAAAATAAAAAATATTTGTATAACATGTTGCCCCCCCAACAAAATAAGTTGCCCCCCCCCTCTCCACGAACCCCCCCCCCCCCGTTTATTCACCGGCTGGATGACTTGCTGCTAAATATTTGCTCATGAATTGGGCCAAAAAGAAGAAAGAAAAGGTGCTCTCACCCTCCCTGGCTGAGTCGGCGCAAACATTTTCCTTAAAAAAAACTGGACCCCCCCCAAAAAAAAACAACATGTGCTCTTACCCCCCCCCCCCCCTTCCCCCGCTTATTTACCGGCCGGCTTAGACGGCGCAAACAATTCTAAAGATTTGGGCCCCCTCCCCTCTTGCCGCCGACTGGATCCGCCCCTGCCTAGGACAACTACCCGCTAGGACAGCTACCCCCTAGGGCAACAACCCCTAGGACGACTTCCCCTAGGAAAACTACCCCCTGACAACTACCCCCGGACAACTACCCCCTAGGACAACTACCCCTGTGACAACTACCCCCGGACAACTACCTCCAGACGACTCACCCCTAGGATAGTTTTCCAGGAGTAGTTGTCCTAGATGATGGTTGTCGTAGGGGGTAGTTGTCCGTGGGTAGTCGTCCTAGAGGGTGGTTGCCCTAGGGGGTAGTTGTCCCAGGGGGTAGTTGACTGGGGGTTGTTATCCGGGAGTGGATGTCCTGGGAGTAGGTGTCCTAGAACCGTACAAAGGGTATTAAGTTGTTTTGCAAATGAAAATAATGTCGAACAGACGTGATATTTAATATCGGTCTTTAAAACCACAAGAACGAGAAAAACAAATATTCATTTCGAAAACATATGATGTTCCTTACAGTTCCCCAGGTATCGAGGAAAGTCATGTAGTCATCCTCAGCGTAAGCCGTTGGTAGACGGCATACGGTAGAAACGAATCCATTGTTGAGGGTGTATTTGTCAGGACCGGCGAGCTCCGTCATGTAACGAGCGTTTCCCATGTTCGATACGGTTTGGTTCGCGTAATAAATGTAACCTTGGCTGTCCGTTCGCGCTTCGATTTCTTGATAACCTTCAGAAAGTAATGATAAAAAACTTATTATGATAATTATAATAATCATTGGACATAAATATACCCTTTTTGTAACTGATTGCCATTTTTTGTCAACTATATGGTTACCTTATATGTTAAATTGCGTATCAGGACAATTCCCCCTGGGCCATTACCCCAGGAAAATTACCCAAGAAAAACACCCCCCCCCCGGAAAATTGCCCCGAGAACAATTAACCCCCGAGGGCAACCACATTTCGGGAATATAGTGCCCATTCCTTATTGGTACTATGTCCCATTTGCAGGCCAACAAAATGAAAAGGTTAAATTCCAACAGCATTTGAAAGATAATATTAATATGCCGGGGGTGATTGCTAAGGCGGTAATTGTCCTTAAACCGTTAAATTGTATTTTCAATTCGAGGAACAGGTTTATTGGAGACATACTAATTTTACAGGAAACGCAAAGTACTGTTCAATGTGAAAACCAATGTCAACATGAATGGGGCGGTAAAATTTCGTTTTCTTATCACTTTGAACATGTCGGACACAACGACTTAAAATGATCTTGCCAATGGCTTAAATTCCAGCGGAATATCTATTTTGGATCGCGGACAAACGGTTTTATATATTTTGGTCTGAAGGCATTTTGTGAATAACATCACTAAAAGACTAGTTTTAGGCTGTTCGTATACTGCGTGGGCCTATTACCAAATTATGATCGTTTTCATGATTTCTGTCAAGAATGTTGGTAAAATTGTTTAATATATATAAAGAAAAAAGGAAAACTTCGAACGCTAAGTCGGTTCTCTGCATGCGGAAGATAGTGTCATGTCAAGACGTCGATTACTTTGACTTGAGAAAATGGAGTACAACCTTTCTAAACATTGTCGTTCATTTGCGATGTACAGAATAAAATGAGCGAACAGTAATACGAATGCATTTATTTCAAATTGTATAGTGTATTTTCATACACTGATACCATAACGTTGGAATAATTTTGTTACACTGACCAATGTCAAAGAAAATTGAAAAAAAAACAAAAAACATTATCATATTATTGATTCGGTACCCTACTTTTTACTGAGCCTAAATACATGAGGTAATTGATCATTTAAGTTTTGAGAAAATATACACTTTGTCTGTCAAGAATATCAAAGACTTTATGAACAACAGAATATTTATTGAATCGTTTTCTTGAATGGCCCAGCGGTCATGTCCATCACCTATCTTATATGGCACTCAGTCGGATTATGATACCCGAGCGTCAAAGAAAACAGAAAGTAATCATGTAAAGTTATGCACACTTCTACTAGGAAGAAGGGGGAAGGAGAAAAGTAATTTCAGCGATATCGGTTATTATTTTCGCTATGATCGAGGCACACACAACACACATTATATACTCCGTGGTAAGAAGGAAGGAAGCAAGGAAACGGAAGACAATGAGTGAATGACACAAGAGAGAGAGAGAGAGAGAGAGAGTGAGAGAAAGAGATAGGGAAAGAATGACCCGGGTTCAAATTAAGCATTCGTTAACTTTTGAAACCCGTTGCTGATGATAATTTATTTGCCATGTGATTGTAATGTGACGTCATATAACAATATAGTACCAAGAGGTCATTTATTGTCGAGAAATAGTTAAAGATAAACTTGAGATCCGGTAAAAAAAGAAAATGAATTCTCACAGAATCTAACAAAACCTACACTGAATGTTCAAGATTACAAATAAATGTCATGTGCCAAACAATTTTGGAAGAAAATGTATACTGGCTGAGTAATGAGCATAGAAAGATAAGGAAATCAGGGTAGTACTAGCCCCGACACCATGTGTGTTGTCCCATATGCATATTTCTGTGTAAGTGAGTGTTATTTTACCAAGACTCTGCCAAATTTATGATATTTGTGATGACTCCAGAACCTTGCATTACAAACCATTACTTCCCAATAAACAGAACACTAAAAAGTAACCTCTTTTGGGAGTGTATTTTAAGTGATTTTAAAGTATAGTGCCTTTTGAACTAGATTTAAACGTTATCGACACGTGCCTTCATTTAAACAAAAAAGGTACTCCTGTTCACGTTTTCATCTAACCTAAAAACCACCAATTTATCACGCGACTGGAGTAACGTGATTCCACTTACCTCTGTAAATCAAGTGTTTATGACCAAATAACCACTTGACCAAGCAACGAGTTTTTTGTCCGTTAACCGATGGTGGTGATAAATACGTAATTATTTGGTCTTGTAAGAAACTTTATCGATTGGTTTCACATGTTATCCAATGTTGATGGTAATAATCACGTTACTTACACCGGCTAATCGTCTTATTGTTCTGTCCGTGAATCTCTGGTTATATTAAATTAGTAATTCTGAGGTGTCATACACACCTCTTTAAATGGTTTCAAAGTTACCATAAATTTCTTGGTTATGATCACGTGGCTCAAGCTGATTACTAATCTAAGCTGTGAATACGTGATATTTAGGGGTGAAAATTAGTAATTATTAGGTGTCTTAAAACACCTTTTTAAATGGAAGTCAAAGTTGCCATAAGTTCCGCGGTGATGATCTCGTGACTCAAACGGATTATTAAACTAAGCTGGGCATACGTGACTTTTAGGTGTGAAAAATTAGTCATTATTAGGTGTCTTAAAACACCTATTTAAATGGTAGTCAAAGTTGCCAGCAGTTCCGCGGTGATGATCTCGTGACTCAAACGGATTATTAATCTAAGCTGGGCATACGTGACTTTTAGGTGTGAAAAATTAGTCATTATTAGGTGTCTTAAAACACCTATTTAAATGGTAGTCAAAGTTGCCATAAGTTCCGCGGTGATGATCTCGTGACTCAAACGGATTATTAATCTAAGCTGGGCATAAGTGACTTTTAGGTGTGAAAAATTAGTAATTATTAGGTGTCTTAAAACACCTTTTAAAATGGTTTTAAAGTTACCAAAACTTTCTTGGTGATGATCACGTAGTTAAAACTGATTACTAATCTAAGCTGTGAATCCGTGAGATTTAGGTGTGAAAAATGAGTAATTATTAGGTGTCTTAAAACACCTATTTAAATGGTAGTCAAAGTTGCCAGCAGTTCCGCGGTGATGATCTCGTGACTCAAACGGATTATTAATATAAGCTGGGTATTCCGTGTTTTCCAGGTGTGAAAATGAGTTATTCTTGGGTGTCTTGATGGTTTCACAGTTACCATTTAAGTTCCGTGGTGATAATCCCGTGACTGTTGGCATATTTCTATGTTCACCAGTTGATAACTGGAGTGTGCATATTTCCAGTTGCACCAGCTGATGACTGGCTGTGGGCATATTTCCGGTTGAACCAGCTGACACCAATTAATTTGCATATTGAATATGGGGTGCGTGCAGATCTATGTTTTTTAACAATTTATCTGAATTTACAGCATATTTCTTAATTACTGATGATTTAGTTATATGCAATTCATTTCGAAAATACTACAAATATAAATTACCAGTTATTAGGACATTTCGCTACTTCGTTTACATTACATTTAGTTAAACATGAATAAGGGAAACATTAACTATGAACTAAAATAATGTCAATAAAATACAAGTATATGAAAAAATTCGATTAATTAAATTATGTAAGTCTACTTCTTACCGATGCCTTTACATTGGAAATACAGACGTACCAGTATTGAAGTGTTGTTGCTGTTCAACTGGTTGGAAGTTTTACCAAATGGTTCTAATGGCTCAGCTAGACCAGTTGAATTCTAACTGGCCTGGATCAACTGGATCATTTAGCCCATTTCAATTTCCAGGGTTACCAGTTGGCATTAACTGGTTCATCAACTGGACCAGTTGCAACTAGCTTTCTCTTCTGGGATGTTTGCACCCCCCCACCCCCCTCTAATCCCAAACTGCTTCCGGTGCGCCTGGACGTAATTATGGAAGATCCAAGACACGATGTTCAGAAACGGGATGAGAACGTCATTATTTTGGTTCATTTATTGTGTAACCTTTGCGTAATTATTGGGTTAAACGCGGGTTACAGTAACATATTTCCTCATCGACGTAAATTTCACGTGAATGAAGAACATGATTCATCTCAAGTCAGCCTCGTAATATTCACGTGAATTTCACGCAGATATTTTGACTAAAACTATCACTAACGCTTCACGTGTTTCTGTGACGCGATAATTTCGTTTATGAAGATGTAATTTCATAACCAAACAAGCACGGGAGTATTAGGTTTACAAACCATGATCTCCATGGTAGGGATAATCACGTTATTATAATGGTGATATTGCAGTGACAATTGCGTGATTTAGTGTACGTGTGTTTTAAGTTACCTAGTGCAATAAACGTATTAACACATTTACGTAAATGTCAGGTGTTTGAAGAACGCAACTCTCCTTAAGTCGATACCTTGATATTGACGTGATTTTCACGTGATTTTGTTTATTGGGTTACATGCTATATGATCAACTTTTCTGATCCATTCCACACCTTTTCTTTCACAATGCAATCGCATTACCAGAACTCAAGTTTATCTTTAAATTCGAATCAAAGAGGCGATAAAAAAAAATAATAATAAAAATGTTGTTGCACTGAGGAAAATTCCCTTTTATCTCTCGCCGCCAAATAATCCGAACAATAGAATCAACCAAAAGGAATCAACCGTTAAACGATTTTTTCACGAGTCCTGAAAATGAACAACAATTGAAACGTCTCCCATTCATGTGGTATTTGACTGGAATGATTGATGTCCATAAAGTTCAATAGTGCTTTATTCTCTTCTCTGATCACATCATCTCAACATAATAGGCCCATGTTTACATCAGGGAGGTGAGGCAGGTGTGGCACTGGGTAGTATTGAATGACACAGCTTGATGTAGCTGGTGTTTGTATACACATTGATTAACGAGGATTAAGGGTCTAGACACTGACAATAGAACCAACGAAGAGGAATCAACCGTTAAACGAACTGTTCACGAGTCCTGAAAATTAACAATTGAAACTTTTCCCACTCAAATACAGGTATATGACTCGAATAATTGGTGTGTATAAGGTGCAAGAGTGCTTTATTTTCTTCTCTGATCACATCATTTCAACCTTGTAGGTCCCTGGTTGCATCAGGGAGGCATGCAGGGGCGGATCTAGCTTTTTGCCAGGGGGTGGGGGAGGGGGTTCGACCCAGTGGCGGATCCAGGATTTTCCAAAAATCGCACATTTTTACTGTTTACTTCCCCCCTTCCCCCCCCCTTTTTTCACTTGGCCGCTTGGGGGGGGGGGGGGGGGGGGGGTTGAAGCGCCGAACCCCTCCCTGGGAGGTGAGACAAGTGTGTCACTGGGTAGTATTGAAGAACACAGCAGGATATATATAGCTAGTGTTCGTGTACATATGGATTAATGGGGATTAAGGGTCTAGACACTGACCGTGGGAACGTTAAGTTGATAGCACAATGCATTGTTCAAGTTCAAGTTCAGTATTTATTCAATTCCATAATATAATATATTTCATAGAAATTTTATCGACAAACATGATACTGTCTTGAAAACAGTCAGAAAAAACTACGGACCCTATGAGAGGCACGAGTCATTGGAAATTTAACAATACCTATCTTGATGATCCCAATTATGTGAAAGCAATGAGCACTGATTTACAAACTTGGATTGGTGATACATGTATGTAAGATATCCAAGTAACTACGGGAGTGGATAAAATACCAAGCGAGGAAATTAAATATAAAAAATATGCCAATAAACAAACTCAAAACAAATGGGAGAGAGTATCCGAGTTAACAAGTTCATTAAATAAATTGGAGAGAGTATCCGAGTTAACAAGTTCATTAAATAAATTGGAGAAAAATCTTGCTAAGGATCCGTCAGACACTACTCTTGATGAGATTCATGTTGTAAGAAGTGCCCTAGAAGAGTTAGATGATAGACCAGTAGATGGATTAATTGTGCGTTCATAAATTAGATGGGCCGAAAAGGGTGAAAAGAGTAATGCCTTGAGAAGGAATACTCTCGGAAGAAGCAGTGTAAACAGTTGATAACAGATGATGGCACCCAAATTGCTATTTCAGAACAAATATTGTCTATTCAGGGTGCATATTATCAAAATGCGTACAGGTCAATAATTGATAAGAATACTCAAGATTATTCTACATAATCTTTCCCCTTTCTAGAAAAAGGCGACATTGTAAAGTGTGAAACCAATCTTTCCATTAGTGAATGGTTAATGCCCTCAGTAAAATGGCCAAAACAAGAGCCCAGGTAACGATTGTTTCTCGTGTAAATGGTATTTAACATTTTGAAATGTTATAGGAAAATTGGTTGTTCAGGTCTTGAATAAGGGTTTAAGTAGTGGAGAAATATCAACATATCAAATACAAGCAGTGATGACTGTGATTGAAAAAGAAGGCAAAGATAGATGTCAAATCCATAATTGGAGACCCATTGCATCCAAAGCTTTATCATTGATTATTCCAAGACTAATTTATCCCGATCAAACTGGTTTTGTTAAAGGAAGGTAGGGGGTGGGGAGTTTGTGCGAACGATTTCAGATATTATGGATTATACCGAACTTTAGAAAACATCGGGTATTTTAGCTTTTTCTGGATTTTGAAAGGGTATTGATTCACTAAAGTGGAAGTGTTTCCAGTTTGGACCAAATTGTATAAGTTACGTCACAACTTTTTACACAAACATAAGTGGTAATTTTTGTATAATGAATAATGAAAAAAACATCTGCGTATTTTCTGATTTGGAGAGGGGTTCGACATGGTTATCCATAATGTTCTCATTTACTTATATCATCAGTTGAAACATCATCCTGGTCTATTCGAGATAACGATATTATAAAAGGTGTATGTGTTAATGATGTCGAGGACCCGAGGATGAAATTGAATGAAATCGAGACAAAAAATTACAGGGAAAAACTGTGTGTAATTGTCCATATCCCTTCAATAATGTAGGGACTACGCTTTTGCTGATGATGTGTGCAGCATTTAATAATTTTGCGATATATTTTGCATAATTGCATTACAATCTACGAACATTATTATGATAATTTGTGAATTACTTACGGGAGCTTGAGGCGAATTCAACACTAGCAAACAAGTTGCTATATCCACCTGAAAAGAAATGAAGGATTGCAAAAAATCATGTTACTGTTCATGAAGGATACAGATACTGGTGTGTTAGGCCTATTGTTAGTTTTACAAGTGTCACTGAATAGTTATGGTTTGATATTCCGAATTTGAACCATTCGGTTTATTTTTGTAAACAATGTTATACATGTAAATATATCATGTAATAGATCTTAAAGTAGATATTCATTGATTTTAAAAACTAACTTAATTTCATTATTGCAAAGTTGAAACTTTGATTCGACAAGGTTATCAAAATTCAATGCTTGGAAACATTCGAAGTAATTATTATTATAAATTATAAAACGCTTAAATACAGCCCGGCATAGCACATGAAGAGCTATCCGAACGCAGCTGAGATTTGTGAGATCACAGTATGGACACGATTTGCACAAGCAGACGATGTCCCATGACATCTCACACATTTTCAGTGCCTGTGTTTTCATCTATTCTTGAGTTCTTTCTTTTACTTCACTATCGTCAGGCTAAATGTATACCCTACTGCCTCACTCCAAACCCCGCACATGATTTTATTTTGATGACAAAATAATGCAGCGATACAAAAATAAAGGAATCTGTCGCTTGTAAACAAAATAAGACGCCATTGAATATTCAGCTGTACACACCGCGGTGTGTTCGGCGTTCAAGAGGGAACAAATGCCGTCCTTAATATCATTCGGGGGGGGGGGGGGGGGGGTTCAATTCGAAAGTCGTGTTTCTTTGATTGTTAATTAACCCCTATCCTGTGTACTTACAAGCAAAATATTTTAGTTATCGGAATCGGGTCACATCCCTTTTTGAATGGTTTGACATTCCATCACATTTATATACACTAAACTCATTATAATTTGACAAATAAAAGCTTTGCAATTATGTTAATTCTTTATGGGATGTCGTCTGCTTGGGCAGTATTGGTCCATGCAGGTGGTTGTATTTGTATTTTTATAAATCACCCGATATGTAGTTGACGTAAAACTTGTACGATGGCCATCTGTTAGCTTACCAGTTTCTAGTCATACATTAGTTGACATATTTGTGATTTTCTTTGAATTTCACCTTTAATAGAATTTAAGCTTTGCCTGAGCTCTGAAATCCTGACTTTTACTGTTATACAGAACTATCAATAAGATCACCCTCATGTTATCTATGCAAAAATATTCTGTTTTTGAAGACAGTTTCGAATAAAGAATGGGGATTGGTTACTTATTTCTCGACTCATGCGACAGAAATACATTGAAGATCATTTAGGATCGAAGTTGAATAAAACAGTTGCATCTTCGACCCAGAAATGATGATTTTGTGGTTCGGATAACTAATTAGGAAGTTATGAATTTTCCAGAAATTATGAAAAACTATGGAACTTAGAAAAATAACTACACAAATTGCCCATTGATTATCAGTTTGTGTCGTAATTGCCACACTATTTATCAATTGCTTTATATATTTTTATCACATTAATTCCCCTTTGTATCCCCCCAAATTGATTAACCATGCTTTTGCCCATGTTATGTGATTTGTATCATATTGCGTGCATGACATTTCACAAAATCTTTTATGAACTTTGAAGAAATTATTCTATTTTCTGAACATTGCATATTCATAATCATTGATTTTTATACAAATAATTTCTCAAAATTCACATTTAACATGATTTAACCTAATTTTAAAAACCTTATATCAGTGCATCCACACAACAACATATTAATATCAATATAACTTGAATGATGGTGTGAGGGAATAAGATTTTAAGGGGGAAAATTGGAAATTTATATTATTAACATAAAGAAGACAATTACTGGATAGTGGGGCAATGACGTCACAGACTCGTGAGTGAGTTGCCAATTTGTCGTGTGATTTTCAAAGTTGTTCATGTCATTCAAAATTCATAACTTTCTTATTAGTCATCAGATTTTGCTTAAGTTTTTTAAAATTTGTTTGTCTGAATTTTCTGCTTCTATTGAAAGTAAATAATTTTTGGAGTGGATTTGCCCTTTAAGGGATTCGATGCTTTTGGTACAGAGTACGCACTGCGTTCAATTCCAACCTCTCTATAATATAAAATCCTTTTCAATTTCCTTCATATACTTTCTCTTCCGAAATTTATATATGTATATTGTATTGTCTTACATCTAGGCATAGACATTATGTTATGCTTGGTTACCCGTTAAAGGGATTTCCTTGTATTGTGTTAATGTGCTCTTAAGAAATCATTCATAATTTATGTGTTTGAAAAATTTATAAAAATGTTCTTCTTTTATTCTTGAATGTTTCCTGTACTTGACGTATTTTAAAGATTATTTCGAATTGGATTAATTATCAGCTAGAACGATACACGTTTTTTTTTTCATTTTACGGTACAAAACCATAATTTTATTCTTATTATTATCACTATTATTATAATTATCGTTATTATAATGATAACCATTGTTATTTTTTTTATTATCATCATCATTATTTTCATTATCATTATTGTAAGAACTATTATTATCTTTACTATAACTATACTGCTTTCTCTTGTTACATTCAACAAAATAATGTAGTATGTGATTTAATCATGTACACTAATAATAAGAACAAATGAAGAAAAAGAGGAAAATATATAAATGTTATACTTTGAATTGAAATTGAAATGAATACTCACCACCAACATCCACCTGAGATGAAAGCTTCTCGGCATAACTGGAAGTACTATGAAAGGTTGTCGCCGAAGATGAGGTATAGGAGCTGTCTCGAAGTACATACTTAACTTCGTCTGGGATCTGGTACTTTCCATCGTTAGTGATCTTACCCTCTTCGTACGTCATGACGAAGACCGACCGACTCACCAGGAGTCCGGGGTCGACGCCCCCGGTGGCCATGTCGCCCCCCTCAGGGTTTCCCTCGATGATGTTATACCCGATACCCAGGAAAGCGACGCCGCTGGGTAACGGTAGCTGCGCAAAACACCGGTGCGCATCCTGAAGGAGTAGCATCACGAGAAGGACTACTGGGGCGGACCTTTTCCCGCCAAACATCTTGGTTCTTCTGCAGAATTTGTCTTGAAATAGCTGACATGGGAGAGAAAACGAAAAGTTGACATCAGCAAGGATTTTTTTTCTTCAAGCAATAGGAAATAATTTTAACAGTGGTTAAATGGGAAATAAAACAACAGATTGACATTGGGCAAATGTTTAAGAAAGGAAATTATTTGAAATGGGAAATAAAGGAAAAAGTAAGCCGGAGACAGGTCACTGAAAAAAAGTATTTACCAATCACGTTGATTTATTTACAGAGATAAAGATACACTAATCCAGCATAATAACTAGAAAGAAGTCAAAATGACTTGAAGGCATATGCCTATAAAGTTTTTGAGATCCATAGGCAAATATCTGAACCAAGAGCAAGGTCTTATGAAGTGTCGAGGAATGATAACCTGAAAATTACCAAATCATTGGTGAAAAAAAACTGATGAATTTTTAAGGTTCTAGCCGACTTACCTTTGAACTTCCTTGCGTCGCAATGGTGCGCCCAAAGATGATTTCTGTCAGGAAAGGAAACCCCTATTTATAAAGGACTCGGACCGCAAAATTGGCCTGGGCCGTTCAACCAGATAAGCTCGTCAAATCTATGAACCAATCATAGCCGCCGATACGTCGACCTTGAACCATATACAATAAAGTAGTATCAGGGGCGGATCAGGACGGCGGCAGAGGAGGGGGCCCAATTCGTGAGAAAATATTTAGCGGCGAAACAGCAGGCCGATAATTCGCTCAGTGGGGGGGGGGGGGGGGGGGGGGGTATTGAGCATTTTTTTGTTGAAAAATCGCACGTGCCCCCCCCCCCCCCCACTTAGCGCCAGGGGGGAGGGGCTATCTCCAAAAAAAGGTAAAATTAACGTGTTTCTACACGTTTTTTTTACCCGGGGGGGGGGGGGGGGTTGGCCCCCCTTGGATCCGCCACTGAATAGTATAGACGACAAGGTAGCACACGATTGCCTCGTTTGCCTCGTTTGCATATAAGCTCAAGCGTCACCATTCACGCTAAGCGTATTTGGCTCCGCCCCTTTTGGGACAATTCATCGCTCCCGAAGCCCCAGATCTCAAAGTATCGGGAGAAATCGATTTCAATCTCATGCATTATTAATTTTTGCCTTGTACTCAAATAATATGAAGCTTTGATTGGACTGCACCTCCAATGCGTCGACCTTGAACCATATACAATAAAGTAGTATCAGGGGCGGATCCAGTCGGCGGCAGGGGAGGGGGCCCGATTCGTGAGAAAATATTTAGCGGCGAAACAGCCGGCCGATAATTCGCTCATTTGGGGGGGGGGGGGATGGTAGTAGGCACTATTTTTTTGTTTTTTTTTGTTCCCGAAAATTTAAAAATCGCGCCGGCCGATAATTCGCTCAGTAGTGTGGAAGGGGGGGGGGGGGGGGGGGGGGGGTAGTGAGCACTTGTTTTTGTTTTTGAAAAATCGGACCCGCCCCATCGCTTGGCAAACTGAGTCCAAAGTTCGACTTGTTTCGCATGTGTTATATAGTCAATGGCGAGCTTGCAACCTATTTTGTTCAAATTACGGTGGATGAACTTTCAAAAGTCAATGGGACATGAGGGTTCCAATGAAAGAGCTAGTGATAACGTACGTTGGGGTGGATGTGCTTTTCGTTTAAACAAAAAATGAATTTTTAACGGTTTTTTTGGTAAAATTCCATAGGCTAACATGTTAGGCTGCTGACTCTGACGATAGGAGGCGTCGTCAAATGAGACTAAACGGAGCTATATGGCTCAAGCGTCACCATTCACGGTATAAAGCGTATTTGGCTCCGCCCCTTTTGGGACATTTCGTCGCTCCCGAAGCCCCAGATTTCAAAGTATCAGGAGAAATCAATTCCAATCTCATGCATTATTCATTTTTGCTTTGCGTACTCAAATAATATGAAGCTTTGATTGGACTCTACCTATAATATCAAAAGTGTTATACATTGGCCTATTGTATCGATAATGTATCGATAAGAATTTGACTTTTTCATCACTTTCGCTGTATTTTTAAAGAGTATTATGACGTCACCCCCACAGAGTAAGAGTTCTACTTTGAAAGTTTGCTGGTTAGTGCAGTTGTATTTACGCTTAAATTTCGTAAATTGAATCAGATTCATGAAAAGATCTGCTGATATTATGAATCTGCAGATGCGTCCGTACATTATGGATTCATTTAAAATGGTTTGTCTGATGAATTTAGAAGCAATTAATCTACACTCAAAATTTGAGTCCATTTACATCGTCATACGCTGATATTTCAGCTCGATTTCCAGCCATCGCCACCTAATTACTCCTGACAGCTTGGTCCAGACTTTCGGGCAGACTTTAGGCCAAAAAACAAAAATGATTTTTTTTCTCGTTCCCGTCGGCATCCTTTTTCTTTTACTATTTACTATTTAATTTAAAAAGCAAAAAAAAAAAAAAGCTCCCCCCCCCCAAAAAAAAAAAAGAAAAGAAAAGAAAGAAAGAAAAAAAAAAATCATCAGTATACTCGCATAGCACAATATCTGTGAATAAATAGGCTTGGCCAGCTATAAGCATGGCAGCCATCTTAGAAGAAGAAAAAAAACTAAAAATTGTAAAATAGTAAATAGTTATGCCCTGCCTCCTCCTTTTAAAGTACGGACGAGAAACACGTTATTTTCTTTCAGATTTGGGTCAGACGAAAATTAAAACCTAACACATAGTAGCCTATCTAATAACTTCTGGCCCCTGTTGCACAAAGTTTACCATTGATGGTAACTTTGCCATCAATGATAACTACCATGGAAACCTTGATTTTGATTCGCTGTTGAGCCTTGTTACCATGGTAGATGCCATTGATAGCAAAGCTACCATCAATGGTAAGTTTTGTGCAACAGGGGCCAGATGTCTGCTTGATTATCATAATCAAGCAGACATTAAGCAATCATAATGATTACAATTTAAAACATTTTAGGTAAGAAAATAAGGCCTTTGCCATATACAAACAGATTGTTAAAGAAGTTGTTATCTTTGAACCCAGCCCCCTCCAAAAAAGGAAAAGAAACGTACTTAATCAATTCAAAGAACGTTAGAAAATATATATTTTAAAATAAAGAAAACAAGGAAGAATAAATAAGGAGAGAATGCAATCGTAATAATAGATGTCATGAATTGTTGCCTTTAAGTTTACCCTCATTTGCACCAGATTCGAGTTTTGCTTAGTTATTGGGTATTGGAGGATTAACATGGACAACATTAACTTGTTTACATAATCGTATTATTCATTCTAGTTCTAATGTTTTTTGGACTGTTTTCAAGACAATATCCTGTGGAAAAGCGTGGAAAATTTTGAATTTTGAGAAAAAAATAATCAATGTTTCAAAAATGTTTTTCAAAAATATAGAGGAAAAAGGATCGATAACTGAACAGGATAGAAAAATTAACAGTTTTTCTTCGAGTGTATTTTGTTCGTCTTTAAAAAAAAAGCAGATTCTAAAGCTATTTCAATAAGCGAAAAGACCAGCAAGAGAACAGGAACTATGTCGAGAATACAAGTGAGTGATTTAAAAGGAAAATACGAAATATTAATAATCATCTGGTCAGCGCGCGTCTTGATTCTTAGTCGGGGGTAGTTGTCCTAGGGGGCAGGCGCGGATCCAGGAGGGGGGGGGGGAGGGGGACGAGCGGGACCTCGAGCTTCCCCTCCAACTTTTTTTGAAAAAGTATATGAAAGAGAAATAGAAAGAAAGAAAGAAAGAATAGTGACCTGCCAGTGTCACAATATAATGAGGTATCAAAATATGCTCATCTGACCGTGATTAAATGCCGAAAATCTCTGAGCTTCCGAGTGCTCTACCCCCTTGATTCCACATAGGGCCCTAAAGCGGGCCCCCGGATGCTCGTGTGACGGTAATTTGATACCTAGAACCCCTGAGCTTCTGGGGGCTCCGCCCCATGAACCCCACTGTCCTGCCAGTGTCACAAATTAGGTATCAACATATGCTCATCTGACAGTAATTAAATGCCCAAATCCAGGGGCGGATCAACGGGGAGGGAGGGGGGGGGGGAAATTAGGGGTTTAAACCCCCCTCCCTTGGGCTGCCAAGTGAAAATGTAATGTGCATACAAAAACGCCATATTGTGAGAAGATATTCAACTCATCTGGTAACTTAACCAAACACATGATAACTCTGGATATTACTGTGTATTAAACTGTTACTTGATTTAAAAAGACGTTATCATACACTGATTTTTATGGTCTCCATTGTGTTAGTAGATGCCAGGAAAACATCACTTACGGGGTCAAAAAGAGCACCAAAAATCGCCTCGTCGCTATGCGGCTCGTCATTGGGTCCAACAAAAAATTGCCTCGCCGCTACGCGGCTCTAGGACGATGCTCTGCATCGTCATTGGGTCAACCAGTGGCGGATCCAGGCAGCAAAAGAAGGGGGAAAGAAGGGAAAAAAAGAAGGAAAAAAAGGGGATTTTTTTTTGTTTTTTTGTTTTTTGTGCTAAAGAAAGCAACAACAAAAAGTAATTTTCACTTAGGGCCCACAGTCAGGCACCTGGATGCTGATCTGACGATAATTTAATGTATCAAACCCCTGAGCTTCCGGGGGCTCCACCTAACACCAATTTGTATTCTGCCAGTGCCACAAATAAGGTATCGAAATATGCTCACCTGACCGTAATGTATTGCCAAAAAACCCTAAGCTTCCGGTGGCTTCGCCCCTGGACCCCACGTCAATTCGTGATCTGCCAGTGTCACAAATAAGGTATCATCTGACGGTAATTTAATTATCAAATCCCTGAGCTTCTGGGGGCTCCGCCCCCTAGAACCCACTCCAATTTGTGTCCTGCCAGTGTCACAAATAAGGTATCAACATATGCTCATCTGACAGTAATTAAATGCCTATACCCCCTGAGCTTTTGGAGGCTCCACCCCTTGACCCCCGCCGAGAAACGTTCAGCGGGGTCTGCATGTAAAAAAAATCCTGGATCCGCGCCTGGGGTCAACAACAAAAAATATCGCCGCTTTGTCATTGGGTCAACCCCCCTTAGCAAAAAGCTAGATCCGCCCCTGAAACCCTGGACCACACCAGGGGGCCTAAGGCAGCCCCTGAATGTTTATTTGACCGTTATAAAATGCCTCAAATCCCTGAATTTTACGGGGCTTAGCCCCCTGGACCCCAAGCCAATTAATGACCTGCCAGTGCCATGAATATAAGGTATCAAAATATGCTCATCTGACCTTAATTAAATGCCCATATCGCCTGAGCTTGCGGGGGCTCCGCACCTTGACCCCCCCCCCCGGCGGGCATTTGCCCCTAGAACCCACGCCAATTTACGCTAGGATCTACCTGATCATAAATATTTTAGTCTCCCTCACCCACTTTGAAAAGCGTTCACCCGGGCCTGCATGTAAGAATGGGGGTGATGCGGATTTTTTTTGTCAGCCCCCCCCCCCACGTTTTTGCCCTTTACGTCAATGCCGGTCACCATTACATACCAGTATTTGGCTCGCATAATGTCAAGTTTGGGCCCCCTAAGAAATCCTGGATCCGCGCCTGCTAGGGGGTAGTTGTCTGGGGGGGGGGGGGGGGGGGGTGGGGCGGGTAGTTGTCCGGGGGTACTTGTCCCGGGGGGTTGTCGTCCTAGAGGGTGGTTGCCTTAGGGGGTAGTTGTCCTAGGGGGTAGTTAAATGGGGGTGGTTATCCGAGGGTGGATGTCCAGGGGGTAGGTGTCCGGATACGCTCTTCAGTCTTTCATGATAATTTTTTTTTTCATAAGATGTAATCTTTCACACTGCGACCTCACAAATCTTTTTTGTTTGTCCCTCCCCCCCCCCCCACTTTGAAAGACGTTCTGTCGCCCCTGACCCCTCCCGCCCCATCTCTCTGTTTCTCTCTCACGTACGCCCTCCCTCCCCTCCCCTCCCCTCCCCCCATGTCTCTCTCTCGCTCTCTCGCTCTCTCACATTCTCTGACTTTCCATTCAATTTATACATTTAGAGCCATAGGGCTCCCTGCGGGGAATTCCCACTACGATTTCGAGTCTGCATATACAGACCCCTTGTCATCCATGATTTGAGACTTAGGGGCTGAATCATGGTATGTTTAGACCTTCTTGAATATGACTTTTGCTGTTGACCCTCTTACGATGGATTTTAATACAGTTATGACCAATTCATATTTATTAAGGTCTATATTTTACTCAAGATATACTTGCAAATATCAAGGAGTGTGTGTTTGTAGACCAAGCGACGCCATTTCTGGAAATGGATATTAATATTTCGGTTATTGTAAACTGTGGATATTATCGAACTGAGTATGGTGAACAAAATGAATTAGCGACTCGTCGCCATTTTAGCTAACTGAAGTCGGACTTGAGCGTACATTGTTTCACTCATGTATAATTATGTGAGTATACAGTATATATCGCTTCACAAGTAAGAGTATGTAACTTGTTAATTTTGCTAAAACTAGAGAATTATAATGTTATTCTTGGATATAAACATAATATGTTCATTTGTACGAGTCTCAGTGAAGAAGAATTCGCTAAGCCTAATTTGGCTGGAATTATGGGAGACTATTCTCTATAAAATATGTACAAGGTTGATATTGGAGACTTTTGTCAAGATATTTGGTAGCCTGTATTTTGGATGCAGTGTATCTGTCTCCCATTTACGAGTGCATTATAGTGAATATGCACTGCACGCAGGTTCATGGACGAGGGTTCATTGTCCGTCTCATTGTGACTTAACCAAGTGCAGTGCATGATTCATTTCGACGGTTCTCTTGAACCCATTTTATAACAAAGAATAACGGATGTGCATTGATAGTATCGGTTTGCTTTGCATTTAATAAATATAGCGATTGTTATATCGCCATGAGCACCGAAAGGAGGACCTGTGCGCTATACAAGTAGGCACTATTATTGTCCTGCATCGATCGTCAATTCATTGGTTGAAAGCTCTTTACGTCAACAGAAATATTTCAACCATTTTAAGGTTGCTCTGCAAAAAGTTCAGCGAGCGTACGTGATTTCAAATGTCTCCTGCGGTTAACTTTCGCCGCAGTGTCACGTCGCTCACGCCGTACAATCTACGCTGATTTGTAGTCTAATTAGCTGTCTAATGAAGTGTCTCTGCTTGATCAGAGGCGGCCCTCCCGGGGGGCAGGGGGGCACAATGCCCCACCCCACTTTTTCAGATACCCCCAAAATGCCCCTTTTATTTTGTAAGAAGTGCCCCTTTTACATAGGAAAGGTGCCCCTTTTACTTTGACAAGTGCCCCTATTACTTAGTAAAAGTGCCCCTTCCCCTTTTTACCTCTGACGAGTGCCCTTTTTATTTTTGACACGTGCCCCTTTTCCTTCGACATGTTCCCATTTTCCTTTGCAATAAATGTTCATTTTCCTTTCTTATGAATCTTGAAATTATCTTGAATAAGTGCCCTTTTTAATCTCTAGTAAGTGCCTCTTTTCAGGTACGAGAAGTGCCCCTTTTCACTTTTAATAAGTGCCCCCTTCACCTCTGATGATTGCCCTATTCAAAACTGAGAGGTGCTCTTTTTACTTTGACAACTTCCCCTTTTTTCCTATGTAAGAAGTGCCCCTTCTCCTTTTAATAACTACCCCTTTTTTAAACTCGGATGAGCGCACCTTTCATTTTTAACATGTGCCCCTCTTATTTTCTAATAAGTGCCCCTTTTCCTTATGATAAGTGCCCCCATTAAAAAGAGAGAGCTCCTTCCCCTTCTCATAACTTCCCCTTTCCCTTTCTAATAAGTACCCCTTTTCCTTATGATAAGTGCCCCCATTAAAAAGAGAGAGCTCCTTCCCCTTCTCATAACTTCCCCTTCCCCTTCTCATAACTGCCCCTTTTAAACATCTGAACGGTGCCCCCTTTTCATTCAACAAATGCACATTTTCCTTTATTATAAGTGCCCCTTTTACATTTTCATCAGTGCCCCTTTTCATATCTGGTCAGTGCCCCTTTGCAACTCTGATAATTCCCCTTTTAATAATGATACGTGCCCCTTTTCCTTTCTAATAAGGGACCTATCCCCTTTTCACCTCTTATAAATGACCCTATTAAAATCTGATGGGTGCCCCTTTTCCGTCAACAAATGCCTATTTCCCATTTTCGTAAACGCCTCCTTTTCATCACTGGTGAGTGCCTCTTTTCAAGTGAAAAAATGCCTCATTTTCACCTCTTATAATTATCCTTTGTACTTATACACGTGCTCCTTTTCTTTTCTAATAAGTGTCTTATCCCTTTCGATAATTGTCCCCTTTTCATGTAATCATTAAACGTGCCCCTTATTTAAAGCGACTAAGAGCAGTTTCCCCCAAAGTTCGCTCGCTGCGCTCGCTCGCATTTAAAGATTATATAATTATGTTACTTATCAAAGGTCTTTTCAGTCTTCCGTTATGAGAATGTGCTTATAACCCCATCACGATTGGCTTTTTCCCTCTTTATAAGATGTAATTTTTCGCACTGCAACCTCACAGATCTTTAAAAATTTTCTCGCTCGCTTCGCTCGCTCGTAAATGCATATTCAGACATCACACCCAACTGTAAAGTTTGATGCTTAAGCGATATCTTGTATGATGTATGAAGAGAAACAAATATTGAAATCATCCCTGATAATGTAATCACAAAGTAGGGGTATATACCAATGTCTAAAAATTGTATATTTTCGCTTTGAGATTTCCCACTGTAGGTGCCCTTTTTTTTTTCCAGAAAGTGCCCTTTTTTGTTGGTGCCCCCCCCCCACTTTGAAAGTCGCTCGGCCGCCTCTGTGCTTGATTATACATTTTTGATGAAGGGTAAAAAAATAAATTACCCTGCCTTCTTTACTGGTTGAAACTATAGGCCTCGGTGACTCTAATTTAGTACTAATTGCAGAGGGGCCGGAATCAAAAATACTATTGGAATAACGCGTTGCCCATAGTTTTAACAAGAACTTCTTAAGAGGTTTTGATTTGTATACCATGTTTCTAATGGGCTAAATGTTACTAATATTCACAACAGTATAGGGCAAACTACATGTAAATAATGTTTTTTCATCACGAGAATGAAGACAAAATATTATTCCAAGAAACGCATTTTAGTAAAGAAGGGGTTTGATTTTTTTTAATTTTGCACGTAAACTTAAAAAAAATATATATTTTCATGTATTTTTCAATTCTGAATACATAAGGAAATAAGTATGTATTAAACATACATGAAGAAAATGAATCTATTTTAAACAGGAATGGCCAGGGCTCCAACATAAGCAGAGCTTGATGACTTGTGAGCACTGACAATTAAAGTACCATCATGTACAAGCAAAATACATAAGTTAGGGGGTTCCTGGTGATGCGTAGTACATCAAAGAGAAGAGAAGAATGGTAGGTAGAGAATGAAGAGATGGAGAGAGAGAGGGAGAGAGAGAGAGAGAGAGGGGCGGTTAACTAATAATGAGTTTTAGATGTTTGCACATGTCATTGCTAATAAAGCACTAAACGCAGACATATCCAATACTAATTAAATAATAAATTGGGAGAGTTACGGCATTCTTTTTCACTGCTACTTAAATGCAAACTCTGAGTGAATATTCATTTGATCCAAAGGCAGGGAAATCCATATGTCCGGGCCACTATGTATCTATGTGCCGTTGTGGTTTTGAGACTGGATAGCGTAAATTTATTTGACTATTTTGTTGGATGAAAATGTAGGTAACCTCTCTATTTTTCTTTAAAAGGGCAGTTAGAGCAGGAAGCAATTGGCCGTGGTCAAGACGAAACATAAATTTGTGCAGGAAACTATCATGTCATATTGTTAACAAAAAACGATGATGTAAAATGGAACAATAGATATCTTAAAAATGAGGTTTTGTATTTACATGAAGACGTATATATTGGAATACATGAATATACTTTTGTAGAAAAGCCCTTGTCGATACCGTAATGAGACGATTCGGAAAGATGTAAAGAGGGAATGCCACTTTTTTTTCTTCTGAAATGATAACAGGCTTAAACAAGATGTGATTTCCGTAATGACATGCTTTCCAAAATAAAATGTCGCACCTACGTACATAATATTTGTTTATTTTAACATTTTAAATAGGGCATGGGTTTTATACATTATTTAAATTTAGTACATAACTAGGCCTATATGGACCGGTATGACAAAAGACATTGTAGGTCTTAAAACATACCTCGAAATTGGTTTGACTGTATAGTCGATGGATTAATTAACAAACAGAAAGATGGAAGGGCAAGCCATAAACAAACAACAATAACTGTACAGCAAAACCCTGAATATATATATTTTTAATTCTTTCGTCTCTTTTTCTTGTTTCCCTTTATTTTTGTCAATTTGTTTTTGGTCGTATGACTTTTTTTTTAAAAAGAGGGAGGCCAGGTAGGGGGACATCATCCCTCCCCCCCCCCCAGTACGCAAAGTGCCTGGGACAAAGACGTAATACCCCCGCGCATCAGTATGACCCCACTGGAGTCGTATGAGACTCACAAGCTGACAGGAGCTGTCGCGGCATATGTCCTAGCGTATCCGGACACCTACCCCGGGACATATCCACCCCGGATAACCACTCCTAGCCAACTACTTCCTACGACAACTACCCTACCCCTAGGACATTACCCCCTAGGGCAACCACCTTCTAGGACGACTAACCCCCCGGGACATCTACCCCAGACAACTACCCCTAGACAACTAACCCCTAGATGATACTTGATACGGTAGTTGTCCGGGGGTAGTTGCCGGTGGTTATTGTCCTAGGGGTAGTTTTCCGGGGGTAGTTGTCCTAGGGGGTAGTTGTCCGGGGGTAGTTGTTTCGGGGGGTAGTCGTCCTAGAGGGGGGTTGCCCTCAGGGGTAGTTGTCCTAGGGGGTAGTTGTCGCCGGCGTACTTGACTGGGGGTGGTTATCCGGGGGTGGATGTCCGGGGTAGGTGTCCTAGAACCCTCCTAGTCCTATAGATCTCACTCAGTCGCAGACGAGTCGAACCGTAGCGCGGTGGGCTAGTCTTATGTGTGTGTTGACTCAAGTATTGACGCAATACAGTCAAATGTTTTTTTTAAATCGATTTCACACTGCATTGTGTTATCTTTCCCACGGTCATGATATGGTGATTGAAATGTAAGTGTCCTATCAAACAATTTTTTATTTACAAATTCTTTATTCATGTTAAGGCCACTTCTTTTCCCCCTTCTGTATTTCTTTTTAACTAGATAACCGTAGTAACAGAATGGATCACAAACATCTATATCTAGAAAGCTGTCAGAGGCCTACATCACTCAATGTGACCACATTGGATGAAGACTTGTAAGTTTGTATTTTCGAACATTTGAAATGTCGGGTGACATCTAAATATAAGTTGATTCCTGTTGATGTGCAGAGCTGCATACATGTACAACCCATATTTTGTTATTCAAACATCTAGATAAATGTCATAGATTTAAATATTTTTGAAAATAATTTCTCAAATCTGCTAAGCTCCACCCTAAAAAAAATGCTTTAGATCTCATTCATCTTGTGACATCACCTGTCAATCATTAGTGAGCTAACATGAGACAGTGGTATGTAGCTTCACCGGAGCTGACTACCTGTTTACAATAGACCATACAATTCCAACATAGCAGGCACAGCGGAGCACCCCAATTACCGTGCGATCGACTCTCGTCCAGTAAACATCATTTGCATAAAATCAACAATTGTGTACCGATCGATGCGAAAAAAAGTAAACAAATTTCGAAGACAAATTCTTCATTAATGTGATGAATATCAGCAATCAAAGCTACTAAATCGAGTATTTAATAAATTTGCAAGACCCTCATGTGTATAAAAAGAGTTATTGATGCACAGAAAATGTGAAATTTAAGGGATAGTTTTGACGAACAAAAACGAAAAAAATGAGATACAAAATCACCGTAAAATTCACCATTTCTTTTAGAGCGAGAAAGAATTGCCTCGTATGAACAGAAAGAAAATTTAATAATCTCAATCCTTGTGAAATATCTCTTTTCATAGTTGCTTGATAGGGTCGTCTCAGAGAAAAACAAACCCCAATGTCCGAATCTCATCGAACAAAAATAATCCTTCGTTGTCGCAAAATTGTTTGACCAGTCCCATACATTCAAATGTGTGTCATGTCTGAACCTCGCGTGTGCGTTGGCTATACATGTCTTGCCAGCCGACTGCACACGTGCACGCTAATGGCTCAGCTGTTTCGATCTGGCATGCACTGGGCCTAAGACGCATGCGCAGTACATCGCTGAGATCGATGACGTCATGTTCAATGAGTTCGCTGACTACAACTTTTAAAAATGAAGCCCCATGAAAAAGAATGTTATAACCAAAAAAAATACAGCGGAGAAGCGAAAATTTCGCCCATGTATGGATTTAACCCTAATGAATATTCATCCCAAGTCTCTACTTCGTGCATTGCTTGATAGGGTCATCACATTATAAAGTAGACGTCGTGTTTTTCGAGGGGCGAAGCTCAAAACACATTAATATCTCGAGTTTTGTTCCATGGAATTTCGTATTTATTTCACGGACATAAAATTCATAATAATTTTAGTTAGTATGGAAAGTTTCATAGCGATATTGGCAGTAATAAAGGCGCAACGCGAATTTTAAGATTTGACATTCTAGCACACACATGTTCGGATTCACGCAGATGTCCGTTGGTTATTCAAATAGAACGGGCCGCTAATGATATGCAAATTGGGGTGCTCCGCTGTGCCTGATAGGAGTTGCTATGTCAGACATGCTGTAGCATCACCAGGAAAAGAAAGATAATGTGGAGGTATTGTATGAAAGAATGCAATTCTTTTGTAAGCATGTGCTGACCCGGGGGAAGAAACGTACCACTGTCTCTTGTTAGTTAACTAATGATGGACAGATGATGTCACAAGATGAATGAGATCTGGAGCACTTTATTTAGGGTAGAGCTTAGCAGGTCTTAGGAAATTAAAAAAAATATATTAAAGAAAATGATGAGTTCTGGTCATCCGATTGCATTTTGAAAGAAAGGTGTGGAATGGATCAGAAAAGTTGATCATGTAGCATGTAAGTACTGGTGTGTACTGCAAAGTTCTGGATTCATCAAAATCATACTAAATTTGGCCGAGTCTTGGTAAAGTAACAAGCATTGTACACAGAAAGATGTATATGGGACTACACAAATGGTGTCGGGGCTACCGACCTTGATTTCCTAATCTTTCTATGCTCATTACTCAGCCAGTATACATTTTCTACCAAAATTGTTTGACACATGACATTTATTTATAATCTTGAACATTCAGTGTAAGTTTCGTTTGATTCTGTGAGAATTCCTTTTTTTTTTTTTTTTTTTTTACCAGAACTCACCTTTTTCTTTAAGATGTTTGAATTAAAAAAAGGTTGTTTGCAGCCCTGCAAATCAACAGGAATCAACTTATATTTGGATGTCACCCAACCTTGAACCTTTGATTACAAATGTACGTTACTGCGCACCAAATATAATCAGCTTCAGAAGGATACTCACGTTATCTATCTGATCCAATTTACAGAAGAGTTATTGCATAATTTTATTTGCTATTTTTCTTTCTCTCATATTTGTAGAAATTATGCCTTTCCTGGCAGTGAAAGGCTCGACAATTCCGATATTCCTACTCAAACGATAAATGGCGCTGTATCTGGCCAGGTCATCCCGAAAACGTCAACTCCAGCCAAGAAAAGTGCTGCAGAAACAGGTGTTTATGACAGTTAAATTTGGAAAAGGATTTTTTGAGCAATACATTTTATATCATATCCTAAGAGCCAGAGCTCCATATATGGCCACGGGGGCTAGTACCCTCTAATCGAATCATGAAAAGAGAGCTAGGTCAGAATGGGCCGAAGACTACGGGCAGGTTGTATGACACTATAAAACTACTACAATTGCTCCGAGGTGAATTTTTAAGCTATTTCTTTTTCTCTTCTTACTCTGAACCTAAAACTATAGGGCCTCCCTTGGCTCCCTACCTCTAACCCAATCGTTGAAGCTACAAGCCAATGGCAACCCTAACCCAGGCCCATACCTTTGCTGAAATAAAGCCCGGTCAGAGCAGTTTTTTGCAGGAGCGAATTTCGGGTGATCCTTAGGGGATCAAGGCAACATTAAAAGAAGGCGATGTGGTTTCTTTCCTCACAACTTTAAAGTGACTTGGTAACATTGTTGAAGGTTGATGACAAAAATTGCTTAATTTTTGTATAAAATGTTACTTACTATATTCCTTCTACTGTACTACCATCTGACAGGCAAAAAACCCTGAAAAAATTCTCAAACCACGAAGATATCTATGGTTTTCTTTGAAGGCGTCGATGTGAGGCACCCTCTAACAGTGATTAACAGTAAATTCTCCCAACCATTTTTGAATTTTCCCAACCGTTTTCCATGAAAAAAAGAGATAAAACAGGCTATAAAAATCTGTCAACACTTAAATGTCTGGAATGGAATGTAGAGCCATTTTATTGCTTTGTGAGATTTCCATTCAGCTAAAATGTAACTAAATTGTCCTATAGATCTAGATCTAGACCTAGTTGGGAGAATTAAGGAATCGATCAGATCAGTTTTTCCCAATTTGTACCATGAATAATGGTCCGTTTTCACTCAAATTTTCAGATTATCTTTAATTGTACATCTAGCATTGAAGTCACTACCTTAGAACCACTATCTCTCATCTGAACAATGTTACCCAGTCTCTTTAATCTATACAGCCTTGTTCCTTTGCATTTCATGAATGTAATATTTCCGCGATGCCTCTTCAATTATGGCTTTACCCCTGCTATAAGCCACTGCAGGCCCAACTCTTATTCTTAAACCTGTCTTGAATGTTCTCTTTCTGTCTTTCCATCCCACTCACATACCCTCAACCACCTTTCTATTTCGGTAAAAAGTGATCCATTTCGGTCTCTCCGACCTTCATCTCTTCTGACGTCATCTTGCTTCTGTAATTATCCAAGATTATTGTGACGATTGCTGCATCAAAGTTTAACTTCAAAAGAAAACACTGTGGTGTTAATTTGTGTCATATAAATAAGCAAATGATTCCTATTTCGGCCAGTAATTAATTGCATTATTAATTCTCATCCGATTTAAATCAGATTCTCCGCGAAAGCAAGAAATTCCGGATCAAGAGGGGAGAGCAGAAGAGACTGAAAGTGCAACCAGGGGAGCGGGAGGTGAAGCCATGGGTGGGGCTAAGGACGGGGCTGCTGCAACAGTATCACCCTCTCCCAACGCATCCAGCCCCCAACAAAATATGTCCACAGTCCCAGAACCTATTGCGGAGATCACGACCAGTAATTATGTCGAAACTTCGCCTACTGGATATCTCTGCAATCCGGATATTGGTCGACGATCCGAAACAGGAGCGGAGTTGCAGAGCGAATTTAGTTTCACCGTGGACCCTACCACCATGTCCTCTCTCATGGAAAGTGCAGAGGATTGTCAAAAATTGAAAAAGGGGTATATTCGCCAATGCAGCAGAGCAAATTTGCGACACTCACAGTCCCTTACGGATATTGCGTCATTAACCAATTCTGTAAGCTCACAACACGATCAGATAGAAAGCAATGAGAGAATGATCGGATTTATCATGGATGATGTAAAGGAGTCAAAAGCAAGATTGGAAGCACTGGAGAAGGGGCAGATAGCTGGTAGCCGCCACAGACAACACACAACTACAACTCATTTTATACCTTACGACTCCGAGAAGAAACAGGGACTGTCAATTGTCCTCCCTCCAACCTCGGACCTGAAGCTGCGAGCCGAGCTCTTCCTAGTCGGTTTTGGCAGTGGAAGCGGGACACATCTCTCTTTGAAAGTTACAGCGGATACTGGCTCCCCGAACAAAACTGATCACCTCCCATCTCAATGCCGATTTGAGATTCTTATTCATAACTTTGACGATGAAGAAGAAACCAGGAAGAAATCTAAGAATTCCGAAGAAAATGGCGGCTCACATATAGTGGAGTTTCCTAAGGTGATTGAAAAGGATGTGGTGGAGAACGAAGCACTTGGATTCAAGAGGAACGGCAGGCTCAAAATCACCCTCATTGTATCTTGGGACGAGGTTATCAATCAATAGAATCGTACGAAAACCAACAAAGAAGTGCTTCATAATATACACCGCCTTTTCAGAGCCAGAAGGATGTTAACTCTGTGGTATTTGTATAATGCCCTTCTGACTCCAAACAGACACTAATATTATTTACCAGGCTTCAGCAAACTATCCTCATAGCTACTAACAGACGATATTAAATAAATATACCATGCACTGAGAGGCTTTGGTTAAAATTATGGATCGAGGTGGCAGGAATAGCACTTTTTCCGTCTCCGAGGGATTCTTAATTTCACTAGTGGCTTGAAATAGTAAGCAAATAATTACCGTTGGTGAAGGTGATGAGACAAACTATCACATCCGAGGCGATCTGGATGTAGCTACCTTTCCGAAGCGAAGCTGTGGAAAGATAGCGTAAACATTTAGATCACCGAGATTGATAGTTCAATTGATAGTTCAAGTTGCCATCGCCTGAAACCAAAAGGTGATTATTTGCTTTATATTCCACATCGGAAACATTTCACTTCTTCTGTCATTTTAGAGACAACAAATCATCAATTAACAGGTAGCAAACGGTGAACGATAAGTACAGTGCATGCAATATACGTAAACGCAACGTATACAAGATAATGCGTTGAACTGTGTAGATAGTACTACTATATCTACACAGTGCAACGTACTTTTCTTCTCCAATCAATTATGGGCGAACTATCTTTCATCACGTGATTTACTTTTGACCAATTGTAGTGCTAGATTCTTTGTATGTGGAATATAATGCATGATATATTTGTTTTATATTTTTAAAACCAACCTAGGCCTAATTCATAACAAAATTATAATAATAACAATAATGTTTACTGTCACTGAAGTAGTGTAGAGTGCAGTTAGAGCAGCGCAGACGACCGTACCGCGATCGCGACCGGGCCGACACCGTTATCACATTGATCTTGATCGATCGCATACCTATGACGTCATCCACGGTCTTATATAGCTCTATGAGTGTACTATACCATGGATGACGTCACGGTATAGCACATTTTTCTTATTGGTAACATCATGGCAATGTTATGTTTGGTTACATGATGCTATGTTGACCAATAACCGAACTGGATTTCATTAATCAAAAATATATAAATGTATTTTGTACCAGGGCTCCGTCTTATAAAGAGTTGATATCATGATCGCAACTTATTTGCAATTCATATAATAATCGCAACTGTGTACATAATAGATAGTAGACTCCAAGCTTCGGATTGATTAGAGGACAGATTTTGATCAATGAATTTTTTTAAATTGTTTTTATTTATTACATATATTTAAAGAGAAGGGTAGCCCAATCAGCAAATAAAGACTGGTTTTCGTTGGGGCCCTTCATAACACAGACAAGTATATAAATTTCAACAAATAAATCTTTGTAAGACGGGGCCGAGGACTTAAACAAACTATCATGATAACTACTTAAATACAGACATGATACTTTAATTTTGACAACTGTACTTATTGAAAAAATGTCAATTCTGTTTTAGCAAATGTAAGTTGTTTCATAAACAATGTAAATACCTCTTATGAAACATTATTTTCTACTAGCGAATGTACATTCTATCCTGGCAACTATAAGTTTTTCAATCTTAGATGACATTTATTTTCTCTTAGCATATACAAATTTCCTCAATGCAAATGATTTTTTTTGTGACAAATGATTTTTTTTCTCTTTGCAAATGAAACTACTTAATGGCACATGTATATAATCTCTTGCCACATAATTATGAGAAAGCCCTTGGCAATGTAAATGCACTTATGGGAAAAGTTGGATTTCCACTTGGAAATGTAATTTTCCCTGTGAAAAGGTGAGTTGCTACTACCTGTTTTTAGATTCATGATCATGTGTATCAAATAGTATTCTTGAGATATCATCACAAGGATTTAAACCATACAATGATGTTTACCGCAGTTCTTTTCAACCACATGTGCACTTTTTTTATATTGGCTTCTGGTGCGTATTTTTGTATGTATTCCTTTCATTTCTTCTTAAATCCTGCTACACTTTGATTCCAATCATTAGCCCGGAATAGCTACTTTTTATTATTTTGCCAATAAAATAATTTTAATGTTAATAATTTGATAACCTGTTGTCAAATTATTTGTAACATATATATTTTCGGTGTCGATTTGTGTCAACTTTAATAGGAAAATTTCTTTTGTACTGTTTTTTTTTTGTGGCCGCAATATTGACTTCTTGTTTTTCAGGACAATCCAACGTGAACAAAGTCATTACTTTCCTTTTTTATACATAAAATTATTAAAAAAAAGGATGAACATTATGATCTAAGTAATAATAGTTGTAATATAAATTTATAATACTGAAAATAATAACAATATACTTATATATTGATATCATTCTAACAATAACACTCACAGATCATTTTCTCCAGTTCCAACGGACCTTATTTTCCGCTCTTTCTTTTGTAGATTCATTCGTTTTTAAAAAAAAATATATATTGTAAATCAAAGCTGTTTTTAATAAATCTTTTTAGAAGAAGTAATCAGTCTGAATGAAATATGTAGTAGATTTTATTGTGATGATACTTTTTGAATAATAACCGTACAACAAACAATATTATAGTGGTCAAATGTTTTTTTATTTGTTTTATTTTATAACCAAAGCATGAGAAAAAGAGATACAAATATACTGGGGGGGGGGGGGGGGCCTTTCATCAACATTTTTCTCCCGACAACTGTTAGCGTTAACAAAATTTGACCGATCAGAGGCCTGGGAAATTGTCGGTGAAACAATTAGTCGGTGGTTTTCATCGACTAATTGTTTCATGAAACGCCCCCAGATATGGCGCGGTATACCGAAAAACACTCCAAACGAAAAAGTCTGGAGGGGGGGGGGGGAGGGGGACAAAAAGAATTTTAGCCCCCCTCCCCAAAAGCCCTCCCCCCGGCAAAAATGAGCAGTACAAAATTAAAAGAATGGTGTATCTTTTAACCAGCGATAAAATAAAAAATAACAAAACATGAATTGAATCACAACAACAATTATATTTCATTCAAAGAAAAGGAAATTAGACAGTTATTAAATTTCCTAACATTCCGCATGTCCCTATATTTATCAATGGATGATTTGATAATAACGATACGCGCATATCGTGGGAATATTGTGTGCTTTTCATTACACTGACGTACAGATTCGGGGGGGGGGGGCAGTAATTGACCGTAATTAAATACCTAAAACCCCTGAGCTTTGCCATACAAACGGAATGTTAAAGAAGTTGTTATATTTGAACCCATCCCCCTCCAAAAAAGGAAAAGAAATGTACCTTATCAGTACAAAGAAACATTATAAAATATATATTTTGAAATAAAGAAAACAAGTAGAGAATACAATCGTGATAATAGATGTCATGAATTGTTGTCTTTAAGTTTACCCTCATTTGCACCAAGTTCGAGTTTTGCTTAGTTATTAGGTACTGGAGGATTAACATGGACAACATTAACTTGTTTACATAATCGCATATTTGTTATCCTACTTCTAATGTTTTTTGACTGCTTTCAAGAAAATATCCTGTGGAATAGCGTGGAAAAGTTTGAATGTTCTTTAAAAATATTGAGTAAAAAGGATCGATAACGAGAAAGGATAGAAAAATAAACAGTTTTTCTTCGAGTGTATTTTTTTCGTCTTTACAAAAAAATGGCAAATTCTATAGCTATTTCAAAAAGCGAAAAGAACAGAAAGAGAACAGGAACGTCGAGAATACATATGGCTCCGTTTAGTCTCATTTCACGACGCCCCCTATCGTCAGAGCATGGTCAGCGTCAGCAGCCTAACATGTTAGCCTATGGACGTTTTTTAAAAAAATCGTTAAAAATTCATTTTTTGTTTAAACGAAAAGCACATCCACCCCGACGTACGTTATCACTAGCTCTTTCATTTGAGCCCTCATGTCTCATTGACTTTTGAAAGTTCACCCACCGTAATTTTTCAAAATAGGTTGCAAGCTCGTCATTGCCTATAATACACATGTGAAACAAGTCTATCTTTGGACTCAGTTTACCAAGCGATTTGAAGATTATAGGTCGAGCACACGAAACATAAAACGCATGAATTATCATAGATCACTTCTGCCTATTTCATTATGTCCATTTCATCCAACCCCCCACCGTAATTTTTCCATTTAGTAAAAGCAAACATTTTGCCGAGTTTAGCAAAAACATGAATATTCATGAACGGTCAGACAATACAGCCTTTTAGTACGTAACGTATAGTGAATGGGAATGGGCGATGATCCGTTCAGGAGGTAGAGGTCAGTGGTTTGTGCTGGCAATGTTCACGCGAGCGAAAATGAGACAATCGGAGCAATATGCAAGTAAGTGATTTAGAAGAAAGATATAACATATCAATAATCGTCATCCCCGGCGGGATCATACGCCCATGCTACACCTTGCTGCACCATGAATACAACTTAACTCATGAAATAGTGGCTTGCGTATCCGGACACCTACCCCCTGGTCGTCCACCCCCGGATAACCACCCCAGTCAACTACCCCCTAAGACGACTACCCCCAAGGACAACTACTCCATAGGGCAACCATCCTCTAGGACTACCCCACGGGACAACTACCCCCGTATACATCTACCCCCAGACAACTACCCTCTAGGATAGTTGTACGGGGTAGTTGTCTTAGAGGATGGTTGTCCTAGGGGGTAGTTGTCTGGGGAAGTTGTTCGGGTGGTAGTTGACTGGTTGGTAGTTGTCCGGGGGTAGTTGTCCGGGGAAGGTTGTACTAGGGGGTAGTTGTCCGGGGGTCGTTGTCCTAGGGGGTAGTTGTCTGGGGGGGGGGTAGTTGTCTGGGGGGGGGGGGGTAGTTGTCCGGGGGTAATTGGCCCGGGGAGGGGGGGTTGTAGTCCTAGAGGGTGGTTGCCTTAGGGAGTAGTGTTGTCCTCGGGGGTAGTGACTGGGGGTGGTTATCCGGGGTGGATGTCCAGGGGGTAGGTGTCCGGATACGCTCTTCAGTCTTTCATGAATAGATTTTTTTTTTCTTCCTCTTTATAAGATGTAATCTTTCGCACTGCGACCTCACAAATATTTTTTGTTGGTGCCCCTCCCCCCACTTTGAAAGACGTTCTGCTGCCCCTGACCCTTCCCGGCCCCCGGCCCATTTCTCTCTCACGTACGCCTTTCCTCCCTCCCCTCACCCCATAGTGCAGCGGCTTAGCAAGAAAATTGTGCACTTTTTGATAAAAGCATGAAACTTCTAGCTTAGTTTGCTTTCACCATAAGATTTATTTTCAGATGTGGAGGGAAGTCAGATTTGACCTCTGATGACCCTGAGAGGTCAAATCCAAAATGGCCGCCAGGCCGCATGATCTAATGTACAAACATGCTTAACTTTTGAACCAAATAGTCCAGAGAAACGTTTAAGGTGTCATTTCCAACTAAGTTGGGGATGCCAATTCATTTGGTAATACTTTTGAGATCGCCTGAACTCAGGGCTTTGCATTTAGGTCAAGGTCAAGGTCAAAATTGACTAAAAATAGCAAGTTTTGAATGATTACAAATGGTTAAATCTCATTTATTTGTCATTTGTTCTCAAATTTCTTTAGGAATGGTTCCCCTGCATAGTCCTCCACCTTAATCCTTATCAGGTAGTCTATTTCAGTTTGATTTGACCTCTGATGACCCTGAGAGGTCAAATCCAAAATGGCCGCCAGTCCGCAAGGGCTAATGTATAAACGCAGTAACTTTTGAACCAAATAATCCAGAAAAACATTTAAGGTGTCATTTCCAACTAAATTGGGGATGCCAGTTCATCTGGTAGTACATTTGAGATCGCCAGAACTCAGGGTGTGGCATTTATGTCAAGGTCGAGGTCAAAATTGACTAAAAATAGCAAGGTTTGAATGGTTACAGAAGGTTAAATCCCCATTATTTGTCATTTGTTCTCCCTAGCTATGTTCTCAAATTTTTTAAGGAATGGTTCCCCTGCAGAGTTCTCCACCTTAATCCTTTTCAGTTAGTTTATTTAACAGTTTGATGTGACCTCTGATGACCCTAAGAGGTCAAATCCAAAATAGCCGCCAGTCCGCATGGTCTAATGTACAAACGTGGTAACTTTTGAACCAAAAAGTGTAGAAAAACGTTTGAGGTGTCATTTCCAACTAACTTGGGGATGCCAATTCATTACGTAATACATTGAGATCGCCAGAACTCAGGGATTTGCAATAAGGTCAAGTTAAAGGTCATATTAGGCTAAAAAAGTGCTGTTTTCTTTTTTAAAATAAACTTTGCCTCTATTTTGACACTTAGGTTTCATTATTTTAAAAATTAATAAAAAGACCCGTGTACCACCACTTTGACTATCCAGGGCCAAATTTCATAGAGCTGCTTATCGGCTGGTTCTGTGCTTACGTATTGGTTTCTACTTCAAAGCACTGCTAACCGTAAGCACACGAAAATGCATTAACCTTACGCTGCTTACTGGACGAAAATGAATTTTGTAACAATGCAACCCATTATACGTACAAGGTACAAATTTGTCTGCTACAGTTATAGCACGAAAATTTGCTTACCGGTTAGCAGCTTTATGAAATTGGGCCCAGAAGACCAAAAAAAAAGCTATTCCAAATACGACCTAAAACCTGTTCATAACCACAGCTATAGATATCTACATGAATTTAGCACTGTCCACAACTTATGCATATCCTAATGATGGTAACGATCAAAATCCAACAGTCTCGAGAACAAGATCACAGTTCAGTGCATCCTTTCTTGCAGCGACAGTGGATTATTCATGCCACAATTTTTATGCTTCCGGGAGAGTGCTCCAAAGAGGCTGCCACCCAGTTATTTCGTTTTTCCAGCCCAAGTCAGATGGCTCTGCATCTCTGGATTCTTGGCCAATATATCTGGTTTCAACAGTTGGCCTGGTAGCAAGTGCGCTTGAGGTGCTGTTTGAGTGCTGCCTGGCATGGAGGAAAGTTCTCCAGGTTTCTAGACTTCTGTGCGAAGAGTTGTTTCCTGGTATCATTCACTATCATGCTCTCACTGGTTCGGTCATAATTAGCACCACAAATCGCTCTGGCAGTAACATTGATCCTTCACTGACCTCCCTAGGCATGCACAGGAGTTCATTGAAAGAATCATTCACCCCTGGGAAAGACTTCTAAGTTTTTCCTGTGAATGTAGAAACAGTGTGACACCCGGTGAACGCATGAAAGATTGGAAGAGTCATACATTGTGTCAGACTCATGGTGGCAACTATCATGATTTTATGAAAAGCCTTGTACCGAAAGCTTGATCTGAAACCAAAAGCGATCCCCAGCATCAGGAGCTGTCTTGCTGAATGAAGCCACGGCCAGTTCAACCGCATCAGTACCAACAATACGTATGGATACCCTTTTACACCCATGGGACAAGGCCTGCCAAGTGTGACTCAGCAGGAGAGCAGAGTACTCCACTTCCATCTGTTGCATATTATACAGTTCCTTCATGTCCTTGCCCTGTGGTAGAGGAAGGTAAACGGCTTCGCATGACATGAAATCAAACAATTCGGTTTTGTTCTCATTGAATCGAAGGAAGTCCTTCCAGCTTTCTGGCAGCAAAATAGAAGGAGCCACCCTTTTCCTGGTGTCCTTTCCCTTTTCCTGCCCTATTGAGGCTTTCAGGCTAGCAGGTAAGTATACACCATAGCCAAGGTCGATGCGGATGCTTTTCTCGAGTTGAGCAAAGATGTATGGGGCAAACACTTTTCCTCCATACTCTTGAAATGTTCTTGATGTTCCAGTGTTGAGCATTTGAACCACAGCTTCACCATCAATAATTATTGCTTGGGCCACAGGTGCACTAATTGTTTTCGAGCAGATTTGATTCCAGGCAGCGAAGTAGATCTGCTTTAACTCCAAACCGCATTTACCTCCAGTTAACAAAGCTGGCGGGACTGCCTGGTTTTCATGAGAGAAGAAATTGTCCATATCTCCATCCCTTGTCTGACACGAGATGTAAATCCTCAAAAAGAGACCACAGTCACTCTTAAGTGCTGCAAGCTGTGCCTTCTGTTTTAACATAACCTTCGCCGGCTGCCGACTGAAAAATGGCAACTTGTTCGTATGAAGTGTTTGTGTGACAGCTAGGTGTCGTACACTGCTCTAGCCTTTCTGTCAAAAACTTTGTGTACTGCTCACCTAGGGTCTCAATCCTTCTCCCCGTTTCAGCCAATTGGATGTCCATGATATGTCGCTTGTGCCAATGACTAGTATGTTTTGACTTTGTTCTAGAGATGGATTCCCCATCTCTTTCAGTACTGTCAGAAGTTCCCATCCCTCAAGAATGCTGCCTGCATTCCAGGTTGCTGGTTAAGGTGATGTTTGTATAGTGTTAGCGGAAACGTTAGTTTGCTTTATGGCATTGTAAGGGGTTAGGAAATTACCATGTGACCTGTAGAGGGCGGAGTGCTGAGACAAGCCGGCACTCTTTGCTTGGCCCTCTCACAGGTGAGTTGACCAAACTTGAACCACTGTTATTTTTAGTAAATATTAATATTGTTATGCTAGAGATTTGTTATGTACATATGTGTATTGTGTCAGAACGATTTCAGTAGTTATTTTGATGTATCATGTGGGTTGATATGATTATATTGGAAACGAGGATTTAATGTTAAACTGTGTGATGCTTAGCGCTTTGATTTGTTATATGCATTTACATTGTAGTACATGGTTATGTACACTAATAAGTTGAACGCGCGGTACCAAAATTGGGTGTAGTGCGTGCGCGCTAATGTTGTGCCTGGTCCCAGGACCAGGACCAGAGTACGCTCTAATTGATGTGATGAGTATAAGTCTTGGTTTAGGAATGAGGTCAGTAAGAACGGTAGGGAGCATAGAAAAGAAGTGCTTATAATAGAAGTTGAGTGTTTAAAAGTATTGCATGTTGTTTGTATTTTGGTTGCTAAGCTAGGGGATATTAATTATGGCACTTCAGTTCAAACAGTGATGATCGAACTTTGTCTGACTATGTAGCCATTCGAGGGTTTCTAGCGCCCTCTATCACTGTAAACCTTATTTCTCATTTTGCAGATTGCTATAAAAGAATATTGTTACATGTTAAATTGAGATGGAATAATAGGAGTAAGAGCAATGTTTAGGGTTAGACCAGGAGATTATTGGAGTTTGTTTGGAAGCAAGAAAAGTATGGAAGATAAATATTTGAATTGGATTGGTTGATGAAAGTTGTATTTGATGCAGATATAAGGAGATTTATAGTTTCCGGGATTTATCAATGTTTCAGGTCTTGGGATATTCTGATATTTAAAAGCAGAGATATTTTGTCTTTGTTCCATTATTATGATATATTGTTAGTTTCATTATTCATTCTTTAATATGTGTTTACTGTGAAAAGGGGGAATGCATGATCTCCATGATTGTCGGCATTGGTGATATGTAATGTGTCTGCTACTGGTTACTACTAATAAAGACTCTTTGCTTGGCCCTCTCACAGGATCTGTCTGTCGTTGATTTCGAGTTCTCGACCACCTCACAACTGGCGACCGAAGGATGGGATTCGAACCCAAGTGGATGGCGGCGTGTGCAACAGCAACATCATCGACGAGGGTGACAAGACCATGCCCGGAAGACCTCGCAAAGAGTCAAGTAGATATGTACGTCAAGAACTCGTATAGTTTTAGAAGGAGTGCTGTTCATTGAATAATAGTCGTGGAACAATAATATTTAGCCTGGACACATTGAACATAATTTAGCAATGAGTGATAGAGCGACGACGATGTGCATGGCAAGGTGGTGAAAGAACATTGCTTCAAGAACTTGCTTCGAGAACTTACTTTAAGAATGTATTTTAAGTTTTAAGATAGTTGTTTTTATTAAAGATTGATATTGCTACATGTAGGTATTGGGGAAAATGTTTTTAACTGAAGTGAGTAGATGTGGTTGAAGAGTATTACTTTTATGGAAAGGTAATTAATTATTCTTGATATTGATGTTATTGGAAATTTGAGAGTCGGTCAAGTTTTGAGAATGTTTAGATTCAATAGATTTATTTTTTTGAAGTCGGTTTGGAACATGTGATAGTACCTTGGTTATTGATATTGAAATCCTTCGGAAGGTGTTATAGTTTAAAGGACTAATTTCTAAGTGAATATATTTCATGATTTAAATCGAAGTTTTTGAGACTAAGATATATATAAGGAAGGTTCTTGTATGCAATTGGAACATAGCTTGCTAATTTTTTTGTTGATACTCGCCGATATGGCTTTGTACGTTAAGATTGAAGAGGGGGGAAGGAAATTAAAATTTCCTTTGATGGGTACTGATGGGCCCCTTAGCCTAGAAGCATTACAAACCAATTTCCCCAAGGCCAAGGGGCTGGTGTATTTAGACACAGACGGGATGGAGGTAGTTGTACCTGCTATCGGGGGGAAGATCCATCCAATAGGGGAGTGGGGTCATGTCTACCGGCCACTTCTCCAACCTAAAGAGGACAACAGGGATAGTGTCCAAGGACAGTTGGAAAAGTTGCTGTCCCGCCCCCCACCCCAGATTATTATGGCACCTGAAAGAAAGCTGCCCACATTTGGAGGCCGGCCAGGAGAGGTTGCAGATTTTGTCGACTCCATGAGGAGTGCTTTCGCCAAGTACGCCATTCCCGACCAACAACAAGGGGCATTCATCCTAGATTATCTCAAAGATGGACCGAAGATGGAGGTGAAGTCGCTAATTAGAGAGGGGAAAGGCATCGCAGATATCCTCTCGTACATTCAGGACTCGTATGCGGACCATGTCCCGGTGGGGGAGCTCCAACGACTATTCCTGGAAAGGAAGCAGCAAAAAGGAGAAAGCGTCAGAGATTTCGCGTTGGACCTTGAAAACCGTTTTCTCCGCCTCACGAGCTGGAGTGGCCGACTATATTCGGAACCAGAAGCCATCCTAGCTGAGCAGTTTATCGAGGGAATCGGCGACCGATACCTTAGGAACACCCTCCAAGATAGGTATGAGGGGGGAACATCAGTTCAATTCTGGGAACTCAGGGAGGTTGCCATTAGGAGGGAGCAGCGGGAGGAAGCCCGTTTCAAGAGTTCCACAGGAACAGTGCACCAGACGGCCCTTCAGTCACAGCTACATGTACAAACACAGACGAACCGGCCAGATGTAGTAGAGATGATGCGGGCAGTAAAGGAACTGGCCGATCGAGTCGTCGGAGCAATTAGCGACCTAGCAACATCGCTGAAACCACCCTTGACTCGCAATGCAGAGAATGTACAATGCTTCAATTGTAGCGGTTGGGGACATTATGCTCGGGAATGTCCACATAAGAGACAAGGACTTCAAGATACCAGGGCTCGTCAAGACAGGGAACAGGGCCCCCAGTATACAGAGCAATATAAACGTTGGGCACCGAGAGGGGGACCATCTGCACCGCCACCGTTTCCCCATCCCGATGGGTGGGCATCTCATCCTGGGCAACCTTATGGGCAACCACCTGGCGGCTGGGTACAGCAGACCGGACCCTTACCAGTACCTTTGCCCAACCCGGGGGTATGGATGCCGCCACCAGAAGGACCACCAATTGCCCCATCTTCGATCCCTGTGGAACAAACGCCACGAAACGAAACAGCCCGTCTCAGACATGAGGGAAGTGTTGCGATATCTGCACGTCAGACAGTGGTGCTTAAAGATCAGGAGGCATCCCCCATCGTAATCCGCGATAAGGAAGATGAGATTGTGATCCCAAGGGCTGTCCAACTGGGTGCCCTTTGCGGCAAAGCGTCGGTCGTGCGAGAGACGGAGCAAGATGACTGTCAGTCGAGAATCATGAGAATCCGGTTGATGTGGACTGGACGAGTTTGTATCTTGGAGAACGCACAGATCTAGAGGGTCTTCTGGAGAAACATCGCGAAGTGTTTTCAGCTCGTGGTCAGTATGAGCACCTGAACCACACTCTGCACAACATGCTGGGATCTCTGCCTGAGAGCAAGAAGCGACGCTGGAATCGTTACCTGCCCTCTTTTGTATATGCCTACAACAGCACTGTCCATGCGAGTACTGGTGTTGAACCCTTCTACTTGATGTCCGGGAGAAATGGAAGGCTTCCCCATGGTCTGGTCCTAAGTGGGGAAGGACAACCAGGGCGTCAGAGAAACGCCAAGTCGTATGTCCAGCAACATCAGTCAGAACTACGAACTGCTAGGCCGATAGCAAGGGCCCCTGATTGAATTTTAGTCATTTTGCTATATTTTGTTCTTAAAGTTTTGATTGATAGCGTTATAGAGGATTATGTTTTTGTTTAGAGACAGGATATGATTTTTAGCAACAAATTTTATTTTTGGTTTTTGATATCTACAAAGAAGAAAGATATGCGATAAGATATTGCATACGATTTTTGTATATCATGTACACATGCCTTTTTATGTACTTGTTAAGCTTGTTTTGGGGTCTGGTATGGATCCGTCCAGCATTGGGTCACCATATTCATTTTTATTGAGGTTCAATTATACTTAATTACCGCTTGTGATACGTGGTTGACATTTGGACATGAAGCGCTGATTTATAGACATGTGCGAATTTAATGGCGATAGATAACATGATTAGTGCATTCCTATTTGAGTTGTAGGTCGGGAGATAACTTTTTGGTGAGACGACTAATTATGCTGGGTTTGACGTCTCGACGCTAGTAACAGTCAGTTAATTAGCCATGTTGGGATGTCTTTATATTTGTATATATGTATTTATAGTGTATACTGTGTTTGACGAGCTTGCAAAATGACTCTTAAAGGGGACTGCTGTGTAGTGGAAAGATACAGGTAATGGTGCAGTTTAATATAGGTGTTATGTCGCCACGTGCTATATTAGTGGCAAGTTTAATTATGTGTTATACGTTTGTTGGTAGTTGATGGCTTGAATATTGTTCCTTCGGTCATCGAGGACGATGACGTTTTAAGTGGGGAAGGATGTAAGGGGTTAGGAAATTACCATGTGACCTGTAGAGGGCGGAGTGCTGAGACAAGCCGGCACTCTTTGCTTGGCCCTCTCACAGGTGAGTTGACCAAACTTGAACCACTGTTATTTTTAGTAAATATTAATATTGTTATGCTAGAGATTTGTTATGTACATATGTGTATTGTGTCAGAACGATTTCAGTAGTTATTTTGATGTATCATGTGGGTTGATATGATTATATTGGAAACGAGGATTTAATGTTAAACTGTGTGATGCTTAGCGCTTTGATTTGTTATATGCATTTACATTGTAGTACATGGTTATGTACACTAATAAGTTGAACGCGCGGTACCAAAATTGGGTGTAGTGCGTGCGCGCTAATGTTGTGCCTGGTCCCAGGACCAGGACCAGAGTACGCTCTAATTGATGTGATGAGTATAAGTCTTGGTTTAGGAATGAGGTCAGTAAGAACGGTAGGGAGCATAGAAAAGAAGTGCTTATAATAGAAGTTGAGTGTTTAAAAGTATTGCATGTTGTTTGTATTTTGGTTGCTAAGCTAGGGGATATTAATTATGGCACTTCAGTTCAAACAGTGATGATCGAACTTTGTCTGACTATGTAGCCATTCGAGGGTTTCTAGCGCCCTCTATCACTGTAAACCTTATTTCTCATTTTGCAGATTGCTATAAAAGAATATTGTTACATGTTAAATTGAGATGGAATAATAGGAGTAAGAGCAATGTTTAGGGTTAGACCAGGAGATTATTGGAGTTTGTTTGGAAGCAAGAAAAGTATGGAAGATAAATATTTGAATTGGATTGGTTGATGAAAGTTGTATTTGATGCAGATATAAGGAGATTTATAGTTTCCGGGATTTATCAATGTTTCAGGTCTTGGGATATTCTGATATTTAAAAGCAGAGATATTTTGTCTTTGTTCCATTATTATGATATATTGTTAGTTTCATTATTCATTCTTTAATATGTGTTTACTGTGAAAAGGGGGAATGCATGATCTCCATGATTGTCGGCATTGGTGATATGTAATGTGTCTGCTACGTACTGGTTACTACTAATAAAGACTCTTTGCTTGGCCCTCTCACAGGATCTGTCTGTCGTTGATTTCGAGTTCTCGACCACCTCACAGCATGTTCCTCAAACTCTGTAGCGATTATTTAAATTACTTAAACCAAATAAAACACAAAGTAACTTAAAGAACATCTTACCAGTATTATTGAGCAGTAACGGAAAGGAGCAGTTTCCCTGACTTGAATTGAGGTTTGTACCGTATACTGCCTAGCTGCCCACTGACCATGCTATATGCATATGGTCAGTTACAAGACAACTACTGGTTTGGTGCTATAGTTAGTGAAATAAACTAACTGACAGGGATTACGATGGAGACTATGCAGGGGAACCACTCCTAAAGAAATGTGAGAACATAGGGGGACAAATAAATGGGAAAACTTTTTGTAAACATTCAAAACTTGCTATTTTTTTAGTCAATTTTGACCTTGACCTTGACTTCATGCAAAGCCCAGAGTTCTGGCGTACCCAAAAGTATTACCAAATGAATTGGCATCCCCAACTTAGTTGGAAATGACACCTTAAACGTTTTTCTGGACTATTTAGTTCAAGAGTTAAGCGTGTTTGGACAATTATTAGACTATGCGGCGGACTGGCAGCCATTTTTTATTTGACCTCTCAGGGTCATCAAAGGTCAAATCTGATTTCGCTCTACATCTGAAAATGAATCTCATGGTCTGCAGGGGAACCACTCTTAAAGAAATTTGAGAACATAGGAGCGAACAAATGACAAATAAATGGGATTTGTTTCGTTGTAAACATTGAAAACTTGCTATTTTTAGTCAATTTTGACCTTAACCTTGACCTAAATGCCAAACCCCGAAATCTGGCGATCTCAAAAGTATTACCAAATGCATTGGCATCCTCAATTTAGTTGGAAACGACACCTTAAATGTTTTTCTGGACTATTTGGTTCAAAAGTTAAGCGTGTTTGTACATTATAGACCATGCGGACTGGCGGCCATTTTGAATTTGACCTCTCAGGGTCATCAGAGGTCAAATCTGACTTCCCTCCACATCTGAAAATGAATCTTATGGTCTAAACTAACTATGCTAGAAGTTTCATGCTTTTATCAAAAAGTGCACAGTTCTCGTTATATGGGGAGCTAATCCGCTGTACTACCATGTCTCTCTGTGTGTGTGTCTCTCTCTCTCACTCTTTCATTGTCCATTCAATTTATACAATTAAAACCATTGGGCTATTTTTATTCTGCGGGGAATTCCCACTAAAATTCCGAGTCTGCATATACAGACCCCTTGTCATCCATGATTTGAGAATTAGGGGCTGGATCATGCCATGTTTAGACCTTATTGAACATGACTTTTACTGTTAACCCTCTTACGATAGATGGTAATGAGGTTATGTATAATCAATACTTTAAAAGGTCTATATTTCACTCACGATGTATTTGCAAATATCAAAGAGTGTGTGCTAACAGACTAAGCGACGCTATTTCCGAAATAAGATATTAATATTTCCGTAATTTTTCTCGTAAACTGAGTATGGTCTGAGGGACAAGGTGAGCAAAATGAATGAGCGACTTGTCGCCATTTTAGCTAGAAACTGAAATCGGACTTGTGCGTACATTGTTCCATATATATATAATTATGTGAGTATACAGTATATATCGCTTCACAAGTAAGAGTATGTAACTTGTTAATTTTGCTAAAACTAGAGAATTATAATGTTATTCTTGGATATAAACATAATATGTTCATTTGTACACGTCTCGGTGAAGAAGAATTCGCTAAGCCTAATTTGGCTGGAATTATGGGAGACTGTTTCCTATAAAATATGTGCAAGGTTGATATTGGAGACTTTTGTCAAGATATTTGGTAGCCTATTTTGGAGACAGTGTATCTGTAGACCCTATCCCATTTGTCAATCGAAAAGTATTGGTATGCACAGAAATTTAGGGCGTTTTGATTTGCTGCCAGGGTTTAAAGTCTATAAAGAGTCATATTCAATGGTAGGCTATATGCAAATAATACATATAACATACAAATAATACGTGTTTGCGAGTGCAATAGTGAATATGCACTGCACGCAGGTTAATGGACGAGGGTTCATTGTCCGTCTCATTGTGACTTAACCAAGTGCAGTGCATGATCCATTTCGACGCTTCTCTTGAACCCATTTTATAACAGAATAACGGATGTAGGCCTACATTGATAGTATCGATTTGCTTTGCATACGGTGATTATGATATCGCCATGAGCACCGAAAGGTGGACCTGTGCGCTATACAAGTAGGCACTATTATTGTCCTGCATCATCAATTTATTGGTTGAAAGCTCTTCACGTTACCATAAATATTTCAACCATTTGAAGGTCGCTCTGAAAAAAGTACTATTTGGGAGTTGAAAATTCAGCGAGCGTACGTGATTTCAAGTGTCTCCAGCGGGTAACTTCCGCCGCGGTGTCACGTCGCTTACGTCGTACTATCTACGCTGAGTTACAGTCTCATTTACTGTATAATGAAGTGTCTTTGCTTGATTTTAAATATCTGACGAAGGATAAAAAATATATATACCCTACCTTTTCGAGATCCTGGTTAAAACTATAGGCCTCGGTGACTCCAATAATACCATTTGCTGAGGGGCAGCCCCGAATCAAATAGTACTATTGGAGTCACGTGTTGCCCATAGTTTAACAAGAACTTCTCAAGTGGTTTTGATTTGTATACCATGTTGCTAATGGGCTAAATGTTACCAATAATCACAACAGTATAGGGCAAACTACATGTAGATAATGTTTTTTTCCTTATGAGAACGAAGACAAAATATTATTCCAAGCAAAGCATTTTAGTAAAGAAGGGATTTGATTTTTTTAATTTTGCACTTAAAATTAAAAAAGAAATATTTTCATTTATTTGTTCAGTTCTGAATACATAAGAAAAAAAGTATGTATTAAACTTACATGAAGAAAATGAATTTATTTTAAACAGAACTGGCCAGGGCGCCAACATAAGCAGAGCTTAATGACTTGTGAGCACTGGCAATATTAAGTACCATCATGTACAAGCAAAATACATAAATTAGGGGATTCCTGGTGATGCGAAGTATAGCACATAAGAGAAAAGAAGAATGGTAGGTAGAGACTAAAGAGAGAAAGAGAGAGAGAGAGAGAGAGAGAGAGGGGGGGGGGGGGGGGATTGAATTGAAAAGTGCCTGGGACAAAGACGTAATACCCCGCGCACCAATATGACCCGACTTGTATGTGACTCACAAGCTGGCGGGAGCTGTGACGTCATATCTCCTCTACATCTCACCATGGACCTAATACGAATCTCACTCAGTCGCAGAACGATCGCAGACCAGTCGGATCGTTGCATGCTGGGCTAGTCTAGTTCGTGTGTTATCGACGCAGTACAGATACCCACTGAAGAGGAAAAGAAACAGCGCCATCTAATCATCAGTGATGAACAACTAAAAAAAAACAGTACAGCCAGGCAGAAATAATCTTTTTAGATTGGTCAGCCTTAAAGAACAACAAAAACAACAACAAAAGACGTATTTGTTTTATATTTGTGTATTGATTTCACACTGAATTGTGTTATCTTGCCCAAGGTCGTGATAATGGGATTATAATGTAAGTGTCCTATAAAACAACTTTTTGATTTACATATTCTTTATTCATGTTGAAGAAACATTTTTTTTGTCTTTTACCTAGCTAACCGTAGTAACAGGATGGACCATAAACATCAATTCTTAGAAAGCTGTCAGAATCCTACATCACTCAATGCGACCACGTTGGATGATGAACTGACACTGTAAGTTAACATTTTCAAATTCCTTTTTGCGCAATTTTTGTGGCATTTAAGGGTACTTGATGTCAAGTCCAACGCATTCTGTAATTTTCTATTACAAAGTAACGTTACCTTGCATCATGGGATATACTAAATATAATCAACATCGGAATCATGTTTTCTTTATCTATCAGATCCAATGTTTGGAAGAGTCATCACAGATTTGTATTTGCCAATTTTCTTTCTTTCATATCTTAAGAGATGATGTCTTTTCCGATAATGAAACGATAGCTGAAGCTGCTTCTGGCCAGGGCATACCGAAAACGTCAACTCCAGCCAAGAAAAATGCTGCAGGAACAGGTATGAAAGTTGAATTAGAAAAAAAAATGAATGGGCAATACATCTTATATTACACACATAAAAAATTGTTTGCGAGTGCAAAAGTGAATATGCACTGCACGCTGGTTAAAGGTAGTGAAAAGTTTTGTGAAATTTTGAGAATTGGATGGATAGTAATTCTTAATTTTTTTGACATATTTGGATGCCCCTGTGGATGTATTATAGGCACTAGAAAATGTAGACCCCTAAAACACTTCTGCTTTCGAGAAATTGAATAATCAAAATTTATCGGTGCTGCCGGTAATTTTCAAATATTTCAACTGTAGACCCCATCGTATTGGCCTGCCTAACTCTTACCCTAACGTTGAGGCTACAGTCCAATTGCAACGCCAACCTGGCCCCATACTTTTGACGAAATAAAGCCCGGTCAGGCAAGAGCGAATTTCTGGTCACTCAGTCACTAGGTGATCAAAGCAACGTGGAAATTAGACGATGTGGTCTATCCCCACACCGCTTTAATCTATACATCCTTCTTCCTTTGCATTTTATGAATGTAATATTTCCGATGCCTCTTCAATGATGTCTTGACCCCCGCTATTTACCACTGCAGGTCCACCTCTTATTCTTAAACCTGTCTTGATTTTTCCATCTTGAACCATGTCGGTGTCTATACTCATTACATACGGCAGCCCAAACATCCCTCTCTTATTTTGTTTTTGTTGTTCCTGTTATTCTCCAAGATGATTATAACATTGAAGACTGTTGATCATAGGTTAAAGGCAGGTTATGTTATCGAGATCGAAATATAACACTGCTGTAATGTACTTTCAATTGCGCATGAGTCTTTCGGTGAATGTGTGCATAATAATATAGAGTGATTTCCGGTACCTGTGCCCAAGCATCATCAGGCGCTCTAATAAGTTGGTAATGCATTATGGGACACAGCTGTCGACACATCGGGACATTGTGAGCAGCAGATGGAAATTTACAGTGTTAGTAGAATTCCTGCCTTTAAGATAACTTCAACAGAAAACATGACAGTGTCATAAGAATCTAAATGTTCCATATTTCGGCCATTGATGTGCAACATTACATCTAATACGATTCAATGCAGATTCGCCGCGAATGCAGGGAACTCGGACTCCAGAGAGGAGAGCAGATGTGACTGAAAGTGCAACGAGGGATGTAGAGGCAGGTGGGGCCGAGGGTGGGGCTAAGGATGAGGTCAACCACCAAGTGTACCAAGTCCCGGAACCAGTCGCATCGATCTCACCTATTGGCTTAAGATATTCCAGCTTTCATTTAGCTTCAGGTGCTGGCGACCTCCGGAATCCTGACATCATCCCTGCACGTTCTGAAGCAATCGAGATTCCTTCAGCTGCATCTAGTTGGAGTTCAGAACTTAGCAGTGTTCTGCATTCAGTATCCCACATCGCTGAAGGCCATGAAAAGCTCAGCAAAGGGTATCATAGTCATTGCGTCCGGAGCAACACACGTCACACTAAGTCTGTCGAGAATATGAGGTCACTCCGCGACTCTGTTAGCTCACATGAAGAGGAGATGAAGGCCTTCCAGTCCATCGTGGCCGCCTTAAAGGAAGATATGCGAAAATTGAAGGCGAAGGACCACTACACCTATCAGAAAACGTCATACCATGTCATCCCGTACGACGATCTGAAGTATGAACAGGCATCGCAGATACTACTTTCAACAGACGACAACCTACGAGCCGAACTCTTTCTGCTTGGCTTTGGTAGTGGGCACGGCACCCATCTTTCGTTAAAGGTAACCGGAGACCTTCCAACACGGTGCCACTTTGAAGCTCGTGTTGTTAATAGTTCCGATGATGAGGAAACGAGGAAGAAATCCACTGATTTTGAAGAAACCAGTGGTGCACACATTGTGGAATTTCCGAAGCTAATAGAAAAAGATGTGGTAGAAAACGAGGCCCTTGGGTACAAGATGAAAGGCATGCTCAAAATTACTCTCATTGTATCTTGGGATGAGGTAATCACTCCTTAGATTAATTCAGTCGTATGGAACATTACTATTTTCAAAACAGAAATATTTCGTTTTCACATTAGGAAAAATGAATTGCTTCATGTTTTCCTCAAAGGTTCCCAACTATTCTGGTACAATGCAACTCCTTTTGGTTTGGTCAGGAAAACGCAAATAATCTCATAGCAAATGTAAATATTTAATTGGCAGTTCTAAACTCGCTCCAGACTAATGTAAATCTTTCTTCTGTCATCAAAAAGGAGAAGAAAAAGAAGAAGAAGAAGAAGAAGAGAAGAAGAAGTTAATATTTGTACTGCCTCGTCATGCACTCTTTAAAATACGTTAAAAAGGGAAACTAACGGAAATTTGTAGAAAATTACTTACATGACCAAAATTGACATTCTATGGTCCATATTAGGCAGTTGACAGTTTTGCTTTGCATACGAATGTAAATAGTCTCTTTGAAAATGTAAATTCTCACTAATAAAGAAAATGCCAAATTCCTTCCTGCGCGCGTTATTCCCACAGGGCAAATCTTTTTTTTCAGAAAATATTTATTCTATTAAGGAAATTGAAATTAATCTACGGGAATATCTGATACAAAATTGTGAATGAATTATTTATTATTGAATGATTTATGTATGTAGCAAATACCCATTTTAGATTGAAAGACAACGAATTACAATAATGATTTTGATCATGGTTAATTATTGTGGGTGATGTAATGGTTTGCACCTTTTTTGTATATTGGCCCTTTTTTCGTTATGTCCTAAAGCATTATTTCACCTCAATAAGTCTGTTGAAAAATCAAATTCATAATTATTTTGGGAAATAAGCTAGAAATAGCTGTTTTCTAAACAATTTTCTGATTTTAATGCATTACTTCATCATTAATATCATCTACATGCATGTATTTTATAACAAAGTATCATCATTTAACTAAGGCTTATAAACAATATATTTGTATGCCAAATCAGGGACATTTTAAATAAATTTTCTTAGAATACCAACGATTACAGACAAACTAAACCTTTTCGTCTTCCACTCATGAGAGTAAATCCTAAGAATGGACAAAAAGCCAAATCAGGCAATATAAACAGAATAAAAAACAAACAATCAAAGAGACTGGGAAAAAGAACGGGCTGTAAGACGAAAAGTTTCAATATGTTTGTCTTCGTTGGTTTCCTTCAAATCGTTGTACTAATCCTCTTTTTAAGTACTGCTTGGTTTATTTCCAGCCACAATATTGACTAAATTGGCGCTGACGATAGGCTAGTTCTTATTTTATATTGGGAATCTCGGCTCGCTAAACGAGTACATGTATAGCTTTTCTGAGATTCCCTCTTAGTTATATCAAGCAATATCAAATATTTGTCTTATTCTCAAACTTAAATGTACTCTGTAAACTTATTTTGTGTCGTCGATACTTATTCGTATTTTTACTTTTATAATTCATTTGTTCTATTATATATTGTAATACTGTATGGTGTATATATATATATTTTTTTTTAATATTGTGGATATTTGAGTGGAAAAATGAATCAAATCAAATCAAATCAAATATCAGTGGTCGAGCAGTTGTGTCGTAAGAATATTGTATGTTAGATATTTCCTATTTGATATAGGACATTGCAGTTTGCTTAGGTATTCGCTACAATGTAGTGATATTTTATCTTCAGGTATTGACAAGACTGAATGAAATATTTTATATGTATACATCTTGATAATGGAATGAAATTCATGATCCGCATTTTCAATTCAATATTCGTTTATTGTCCAGATAAATTTACGATTTCTTATTCCTTTTTTTAAACAGCTGTACATAATTTTCATATTTAGATGAAATAAGCACTCTGTATCAAAATGTCATCCTTTTTAATTGAGAAGAATGTATTTTCTATTAAAAAGAATCACGAAAACAAAAAACCATAAAGAATTCTACGGTTTTTCTTATTCAACAAAGGAGTCTGTATATTTTTATTTTCAAATAATACTACCTTAGCACTTAACAATCTTTGCATTAATTAAAAAGAGATATGTTTTGAATTGCCTACAAACTGAAATTTACATGTTGTTAGAGTTAAATCCCTTTTTAAGTTTTGGAAAGTTAAATGTATAAACAATTAGTAACTAGCATATAGTACGTTCTTCATAGTAAAACTATATCACATGGTTTACAAAATTAATTATACATAGGATACACGAATAGAGTCAAAACATCATGACCTTTGATAGGTAGATGTATGCTCAAGTCAATGATACTGATAGGGATTAATACAGATTCAAAATAGATTGTCTACATAATATAGGCACAAGAGTTTAGAAAATGGGACCTATTCCGGAAAGAGTTAATTACGTTTTCATGAATTTCTTTGGAATTTGATGATTTGATGAAAGAGGGTATTTTTTCCATTCTTAACCATGCCATCATAATATGTTTCACGGGTTTTTAGAATGGTAAGCATAAACGGGGTTTCTTATATAGACCTAGTCCATCCTCTGTCTGTTTTATATATATTTTTATTCTTCAATTAAACGCGCGATACCCCAAAATAACCGTCGAGAAGAACGATACAGAATGAGAGGAATGGCAAAGTCTACTGTCAACGTTGAAGGGTGTGTTATTTTATCAGCTGATTGGGCGCTAGCTATACTTGTAATTTAATGTGATATTTATTCATGTTATATAATGTAACTCTTAATGTCCCTTATCCTCCCAAACCGAAAAAAAAAAGGTTGAGAGAAATTTGTAAAGGTTATTTTTAACAAGCTAGCCATTTTCATGTTTTCATGATCCTACCACTTATATGTTTCTATTTTGATGATTATATAATTATGGTTTTATCTTGACGTGGAAATAAATTAATGAAAATATTGTTGTTGTTGTATCGTCTTACAGAGGTTACAGTTAGTGTCCACAGCCCCCCCTCCCAACACACCATGGATCGAGTATTGAGCATTGGTTGTTCAGATGCCACCCCCACCCACCACCCCCCCCCCATCAGTAGGGGAGACCGGGGACAATAATAGTAACACTAGTGTCCACGTATAGACATAGCCTACTAGGGGCGGATCCAGCCGGTGGCAGGGGAGGGGGTCAAAGAGGGGGCCCAATTCGTGAGAGAATATTTAGCGGCGAGATCCAGGGGGGGGGGGGGCGGGGTAAACGAGCACTATTTAGTTTAAAAAAAATTGCGCTCGAAAATTGGAAAAATCGCACCTCCCTTGAGCGCCTGGCGAGGGGCCTTTTTTTTGGAGATGGGCCCCAGAGCCCATCTCCAAAAAGGGGTAAAATTAACGTGTTTTTAACTGTATTTTTCCCAGGGGAGGGGACCCGCCTCGCCCTGGATCCGCCACTGGCTATTATAGGTGCATTATCTCTAGCTCTCATCTTATCTCTGCTCCGCAATCAGCTTGCATGCCATCTCAAGCATCGCGTTGCATGCGGCGCGCGCGGCACTTGACAGAGATGGGGAACTCCCCCACCAGACCATGCGTATGCGTTGCATGCGCATGCATGTGTGTGTACATTTTTTGTCTCTGGTTCGATGTTTGTCATTTTCAAGTTAGGATTCAACCTGAATTTAGCAAGGCCTTTCACGCCATGGAGAACATTCCGTCCACGTCATCTTCGTCAAGTGATGATATACACGAGGCAGAGGCTTGGAAAAGCTGCTTCAGGAATTATCTCATCAAGCATCAACTTCAAGATCAAGAGGCAGCTTCAGTTCAGAATTTGACAGAGTTGATACAACGGCCACTAGCACTATCGGTGGCCGAGCCAGGTGCCGGGGCCCTGGCGCCTGGCGGCACTTCGTCAGCGAGCGGCACACCTGCTCCAGCAAATACGAGGTACCTGTACTGGAGATACATAGACCCTACTACTGTACTACAGTAGATCTAGGCCTAAATACTAAAGCAATTGCTGAATTTAATAGTCACATTGATGTGTGCATTTGAATGGAAAAGTAGAAGACAACAATATCAACTTGGACTTCAGAAAAGGCTCACTTACAATACAAGTAACAGTACAAGCAAAATTTATGATTTTCTCCTTGTTTTGATATTAAAATTTGGTGACAATTATCTTGGCTTCTATAATTCGCTCATCCTCTACTAATTGTCACTCAGTCATTCAAACACAAATAATTTGTGAGCGTTATCATTGTTATTAAGGCCCGATTTTTATACCACATTTTTGCGTTGTCCCATACATCTTTCTGTGTACAGTGCTTGTAACTTTACTGGGCCAAATTTCTGCTCATTTTGATGACTTCAGAAGCTTGCATTAGGCTATACACACCAATACTAATGCTACATGATCAACTTCTTCCAATAGATTCCACACCGTTTCTATGCAATCGCATGACTTGAACTCAACTTTATCTTTAAATACTAAAAATACTACCGTTAACCGGTAATTTTATTAAGGATATTAAAAAAAATTGTACAAAATAGAAGATTTACTGGAATAGGGTCTATCATGATTTTGGTGTTAGATTATAAAAAGAAAATCGCACAATCATGACAACAAAGATGACGGAGGCTAATTAACACGTACGCTTTGCATATCGCGCGATACAGACAGCTGTTGAACAAAATTTACAACTCAGCGTGTACCACTTTTTCCTCCATTCTGGAATTTTGGGCTGTATCTTTTGATAGAAACATTGGTGAGTCTTGTAATTTAAAATGTGTTCCTCTGAGCAGTTGATTTTTTTCAAATATCCAACCACTCTCTCTCTCTTGTATCCTTCCTACGCAATATTTTGTGAAAAGCAATCCAAAAGGAAAAATTGAAAATTTGTTCAGACACCCTTATATAATAGCAGGTGAATGAAATGCTTCAACACTACAAACAGCTGGAAGCAATCAAGAAAATAGGGATGCCCATGTCTTGCTGAGAAACTTTACTTTATTCTTGCTGTATGCCTCTCTAATACACTTTGGTGGGAAACTTGTAGGTTGATAGGCATTAATCAAATGCAACAAATCTCTAAGAATAAGTAAAGTTATCAGTGGGGTTAGGTTTCCCAAAAAAAAATCGCGAAGAAGATATTTTCTTTTGGGGGTCAGGCTTGTCTGAGTACAGTGCAAAAAAAGGATTACCGTACTCGGAACATTTGGTAATCATTGGTATTAGAAACTACTTCATTCTTCACTGGTTGCCAAAGGCTTATTCTACCTCCAACAAAATCTTTTTCTACCTCCAACAAAATCTTTTTTTCACTAGGGAGTACCTCAATGGACTGTGGAATAAAGGCATGACAAATTCAAAGACGGGTGAGGCCAAACGACTTATGACGGAAGCTGTAGCTGTGACCAAGATGAAGTACAGTCAAATTAAGGTGGGTTATTTCTTGTACACTGTATGTCAAGGAATTGAAGAAGAAAAAATTGTGCATATATTCATTTTCTTTTATTTATATTTCCCCCCCAACTGCCTTCACTACGGTATTCAAAAGAGACAGTATATTATTACACGTCCTCTAAAAATGGAAAGTCCATCCTGAGTCATACATTTGTGAAAAATTGAAATTTTAGTAATTTGTGTGTTGAAAGTTGGAACAAATGGGAATGGTGTCCGCCACTTCATCACAGAGAAGTTACCTATTCAGCCAATTCTTAATGAGAACATAAATGGAGCAGTAAACACTACGTGGATTGAGAAAAGGTTAAACTAATACACCAAGTAAAATAAATTGATGATTATATGACAACAAAATCAAATTTATCAATGAGTATACATCTACAGTATGCTATTAACGGCATCGTTTACCGGTAACAATGTTAAATCGTAGATGCATGACCCTACGTGTCTGTGATATGGTATAATAATGAAGCCCTTAAAAAAAATTGTGTTTCAAAATGATCATGAAGTGCCTCAAAAGAAGTACAAATCTATGAGTGACTGGTTTTACCATACTCATTTTCCTCAGTAGAATGTAGTGTTATAGTGAAACCGTTAGGAAAATGCAAAATAAATTTTTGATTTTCACTCATAAATATCTTGATAATCAGACAGGCAATCGGCTTGTTACAGTCATTGGATTCCTGAATGACTTAAAGGTTAATAATTATGATTGCAGCATGAGCGAAATCAAGGATTTTGTTTAAGGATCTGAGACAAAGTTACCGGATCCCTTTAATGAACATCCAGCAGTAACATGTGAGAAAAGGGATTTTTCATTCTGCTGCTTATCAATTTTTAGTTGGCTTGCATTTTTAAAAATAATTTGCTGAAAATTTCTCTTTTTTTTGTATTTTTTTGTTGTGCTTGCAGAATTTCATAGACAACAGAAGGAGAAAAGAAGTCAAGGCCACACAGGACAAAATCTCAAAAACAGGCAACAGGAGGCTCTATGACATTTTCATGTCTCAAGAGCTTAACAAATACTGTGGTAAGATATGTTAAAGATATAGACCAGTTATGGTCATGCGATTGCATTGTAAAAGAAACGTTGTGGAATCGATCAGAAAAAGTTGATCATCTAGCATATAAGTATTGGTGTGTACTGCAAGCTTCTGGAATCATCAAAATGATTAGAAATTTGGCCCAGTCTTGGTAAAGTTACAAGCACTGTACACAGAAAGATGTATATGGGACTACGCGACATGTGCGCGATATCTATCAGGTCCAAATAGATATAATAATCTACCAAATATATCAATTAGTAGGTGGTTTCTTGGTAGAATTTGTATCATCACGTATTAGTCAAAACATATTATTTCACATGATTGGTAATAAGTAGGTCTAATAAGAGCTCCCATTTCATTTTTTTGAGAGAGGGGCGTTTCCAAAACTAATCTTTACCTTTAAAGCCTCTGTAAAGCGTTGGGAGCCCCAAAAAATTGATGGCAAAATTGCACCTAAACTATGGTTTTCTGCGTACATTTACACGAAACCCAAATATGGTATTCTGTCATCAATATTTGTCTTCAAACACATTTGTTTTGAAAAACCTTGCAGAAGTGTGTGTAATAAATGACATCCGCTTTCACATCATTACCGTATATATACACTATACAGTCTAAAGAGAAGGTTGAGTTCTAGGAAGAGGTAACAAATAATTTGTGAGCTTTATCATTGTTATTATGCAAGGGTGGAAGAACATCATATTAAACATGTTCCCTGAAAAGCATGGCTCTTCAAATGCCTTCATATTCTAAATATGGCATGAAACATCGTAAAAATCGGGGGGGGGGGGGGGTAGGTTTTTTTCGCCATGTGCTCGTGTAGTCCCATATACATCATTCTGTGTACAGTGCTTGTAACTTTGCCAAGATTTGGCCAAATTTCTTATCATTTTGATGATTCCAGAACCTTGCAATACACACAAATACTTATATAATAGATGATCAACCTTTTCTGATAGATTCCACACCGTTTCTTTCACAATGCAATCACATGACCAGAACTCAACTTTATCTTTTAATGATTTTTTGTCATAATTCTTTTGGCAAATTTTGGGCTCCTAACACTTTAAATAAGCTTTGAATTTAAATTGAACATCGGGGTGATCTGGGTGCCGTTTCTCGAAACCGTCATAACTACAAGATCAACGATATCTCGCCACAGTCACGCAACTTGTCAGCTAAGTGTTTCACAAAGCCGTCTTTGCCAAGATGAGCGACAACCATCGCGACAAGCGAGTTGTCACTGCTCTGAACCTGTCATATCTTTTTAATTGCTGTAAAGCGCCATCACAAGTCAGTTTGTTGCCATTCCATGGGCCCCAAAATGTACGATTGGTTTCACTATCATTTTGAGAAAAATATAGACAAGTTCGGTACGTAATTCTCTGGGATGCGAAATGCAAATGTAAAAAAGTGATAATACAAATTATACAGAAATTTTAAAAAGCTGAATATAAACATTAAATCACAAACCATTAAACTATAACATATAAATAAGAGAGAAAAGAATGTTACACACCGTTTTCCATAGTCTTTTCTTAGGATACCGTCGTACCTTTGGGGCTTATGTGCATTATTATTCCCTCTCTAATTACTTCTTCCAAATTATATTTTCAATATCAAATCAATTATATAACGAGTATTTATGAGACTCTAGAATAAAAACTGGCTGAGAAAAGGTATTTTGCCTAAAATTCCTCGTCACAATAAACAAAAAAGTACGTATTGATAAACTATCACAATACGGTATCCTTCAACTAAGTCGAAAAAAAACACCGGTTTTTCTTCAATTTAAGAATCTTTACAGAAATATGCAAATCGTTTTGTGATCTACATTTGATAATGACACTATTTATTATTTATTTTAGGAGAATTTATATGTATATATTTCTTTTTGAACAATTTTAGCCCCAAAACTTGTTTTGGGTTATTCTTGATAAATCAAATGGATCGTGACAAAGACTATGTTCTTGAGCTGCTAGTATCGCGATATATCGATATCATGTCTGTCATGGCTTTGTGAAACGGTTTATCCACTTCATGACGTCTCCGTAGGTCGCCGACAAAGATATGACTGTCATGGCGTTGGTTTCGAGAAACGGCCCCCTGGTGCTATTAAGAATCTTGACAAATAACCTGTTTTAATTATAGACGACAATTATCTGGGAAAAGAAGAGAAACTGAAGCTTGCACATGACTCCTGGAAGGAGTTAAGAAATGACCCCACCACCCTGGCCAAGCTAAAGAGCTTAAAGGAAGAGGGAGCAAAGGAGGCAACAGGTCAACCATCAGTTTACAACTCCAAGGCAACAAAGCTGCTAATGCGCAAATGGGTCAAAGACATTGATAACAAAGTAAGTTCTCCTGCCCTTGATCCGCAGGGGTGCCAGCAGGCATTATCTTCCCAGGGGGATGTTTCACAAAGATCATAAGTCAATCTAAACTCTAAGTTGGACATAAATATTACGGAGAGCCATATTCAAAAGTGAAATTTCAAGTATTTTGTTTACTTTTTATAAATTCCACATCAAGAACATGAAATCTCCTTGATAATAGAAAATATGAATGATTTGAATCAACATTTTATGCCTTTTAGAATAAATCATACAAAATATTTTCAAAGATGCTAACGGCTTTCCATAATTGTTAAGTCCAACTTAGAGTTAAGTTTGACTTGGGATCTTTGTGAAACATCCCCCAGGTTGTCCATCTGTACATCCAACTGTAGAGACGTCTGTCTCAGTAGAAACAGTAGAACCCTTAGATGTATTTTTTTAAACCATACTTGACCAAGATGTAACCATCGATGACTTTGTCAAGGCTGCATTTGAAGTCACATGTTTTGTACTTGTGACTCTTGATGAAGGCAAGGTTTAAGGTCACTACAATATAGGCTCAAGGCAGGACTCAACTACAGCAGTTCCGCAGACCTGCCAACCAGTACGATTTAGTCGTATTTAGTACGATTTTTAGAAGCAAATATGACAGTACGATTTTTCTTAATAATTTTTTTTTTTTTATTATTATTTTTTTAATAATTAAATTTAAAAAAAAAAAATATTTTGGTGTGCGTCCGCCATTTTCAATGGCAAAATGTCCATTCTGTCCTGTAAAGTATCCTACAAGCATCTCACATCGGCAATTTGGGTATGTTCATTGGTTCATCAAACACACCAGTCATGACGAAATCATGCATATTCAACCAATGATCAATACAAAAAATTCTTCCTGTAGGTAGAAACTGTAAGAGACATTAATCCGTGTAACAATCCGTGTTTATTTTCAAGAATACAACTTTTGTCAGTAAAATACAACTTTTGGGACTAAAGAATACAGTTTTTGAACTCCAGGGGTTGGCAGGTCTGCAGTGGGACCCATTTTGTAAAGACTAATTAAAGGGGCTGTGGCATGACGAGACTATGCGTCTTTCCCGAGGCCCACTCGGGGAAAATCGGACGATTCGACCGCAGAAGGCCTACGTATTTACGTACGTGCAACATACGGAAACTGAAGCGTGAGGAGAACTTCAGTGTAGTTGTCCAAAAGAAGACGTACACTGTAGATGGCGTCAACCAGTGTTTCCCATGCTACAGCCCCTTTAAGTAGGCTTTGAACCAAATCTTACAAGGGTTAAAGGTCAGTGATTTATGAAAATAGTCTTAAATCGCTATTTTATCCATTATCAAAAGGATTTACACAGAGTTGATCAAGGTTATAGATTTGGCAAAGATGCAGTTTTTTTTCTCAATCATCTAAGATAATTGAAACACGAATGTTCACAGAACCATATTCTGCAAACATTGTTGACAGTAAAAAGCACGCTAAATACCTTGGAGTTATTGTCCAAATATACATTCCCATTCAAAAAGTGTTTCTCCTTTGGAAATTTAGATATATATGTAATATGATATATATCTATCTTGCTAGAAAGTAGAAACCTATCTGTCAATTAAATGCTCAGGAAAGGTTTAGTCTCTAAGACCTGCATTTATACTTGAAGCAGTTTTGACAATAGAAATTTGGGGGTGCTCCCAGGAAATGCAGGAAATGTACATGATGTGATTTATTAAAAGTGCAATAAATATCATTAGGAATAAAGATCATCAAACTTCTCACCAGACATATACAGTCAAACCTGTCTATAGCCAATGCCTAAGGGAAACACAAAAGTGGCCTTTGTAGACAGGTGGGCTTTGTAGACAGGTTCCTTCAGTGCCTGTTTCAATGAGAAACCATTTTCAAAGGAAACAAAAAAGGTGATCTTTGTAGACAGGTGGTTACTAAAGCACGTTTGACTCTACTAGGTGTACAAGACAAATATTTGAAACTTATGATCATTAATAACTTGAAAGGTATTTAACTGGAACCAGACTGAGGTTTTCACTTTTTAAAGTTGAAGGATGTCAGATTTGTTTTAAATATGGTTTGTGACATAACCTCGTATCTCAAAAATCATGAATTTTCAGGAGAGCGAATTTTTTTTTCCCGTCTCAACAAATTTAGTGCTATGACATCGTCCTTTCTTTTTAAAACTGGAATATTTATACAATTTTTAATGTCATTGTCGAAATACAGTAAAATAATTGTTTTTATATTTGAAAGTGAGTTACGAGGTTTTTGTGTTTATCTACATTGAGATATGAGTTTTTAGTTTGTATTTAAATTGAGATACGAGTTCTTACTTTCAACTCTGAATGAGTTACGAGGTTTTGGTTGAATAAGTTACGAGGATTTGAATACACTAACTTCGGTACTGTTAGGCCATGTGTGAGTTACGAGGAAAAGGAATTACGTATCTTATGTTACGAGGTTTTGTCAGTGCAGTTTCAAAGGGGGTTAAAGTTACGAGGTTTAGTTTAAGGGCGTTTGTGTGCAATTTGTGAAAAACCAAGAAGGAGGCGTTCCATGGATTTATCAGGTGGTGTCGTAGGCCATTTCGTTCAAAATTATGCAAAAAAATCAAAATCTCAAAAAATTGAAATACAAGGTTTTGTCACCCCACCGACGTTATATGTTTTTCTTTTTGTAGTGCAAGGCAATGAATGAGCTGGGGTACGAGTCCCTCTTTCTTGCAGTACACAGAACGGAGGACGCCTATAATCAAACAGGAACGGAACAAGCTCTGGTTGTAGCACACCAAAAAAGGTTAATCTCTTCATTGGGTTCTGCCGCGATACAAGAAGGTGAGAACCATTACGTTATAAAATTCCTTTATTGTATGCCCAGTTGACATTGTGGGAGAGGGGGGGGGGGCTTCTAAGGCCCCCCTCCCCCTATGATCTCGGCCGTCAAAAAGTTGGAATGCTAAACAGAACACTACAAATTTATAATAATAATAATAATAATAATAATGGGTTCTTGTATAGCGCTCATGTCAGTCAGATTTGACCCTACTGGCGCTCCCAATACCCTGGCTTTGGCACAGCTGCCATACGGGGCTCTAGCATTTCAAGGAATAAATTCCTACCAGGTACCCATTTACTTCATCTGGGTGGAGTGTGGCAAATGTATATGACTTAAATATTAATGCAACATTAATTAAAATTGAATTTTACATTGATATGATTGTCCAATAGTTGTTTGTGTTTCCATGTACTAAAATGTAAGTTTTTTTTTTGGTGTGTCTTTATTTTTTTTAGAAACAACCTCAAGATCACTTGAGTCGCTGAGTGATGAGGTTCTCCGGAGTAGAGTTCAGGCTCATTTCAATACAGCATACAGTAAGTATCCCTCTGCGCCTCAGAATAGTTTACTATATCGATGGCTCATAATAAATGCTGTATTATTATTATTATGTCAAAACATTAATTGTGATATGTTTCGGTGTTGGATGGAAGTTTTCTTGGACTATTTTGTCAACCATAGAGCCTACTTTCTATGTCTTTGTGATGTATTGAGGCACAAGGCATGATATTAGGATAACAGACAAAAGGAATATGTTCATACACAAATATACAGTGTTTAGATGTGGAGGGAGGGGGGAGGGGGCTTGTAAGGACAATTTAAGTAATATTGTATTACCTCTCTTCAACAAAATCCTGGATCTACCCCTATCTGGAATTAAAGTATTTTTCTCATGTGTGAGGAGGTATGTGAATAAGGAAATATACATGTGATAAAGGAGGATAAATTCTTATATTGAGGGATCAGTGGCACAAAGACGTAACTCCATTTTGGCCATTTCGAGAAAAAGTGGTTTATTTGTCACTGAGCACTTGGGCCTTAAGAATTAAGTATATGTCTCACTAGCCATTGACTCTAATGGGGTGTTGGGTGGAGTTAAGTCTATGTGTTTCCTGGAAAGCCCAAATTTTCTGAACATTTTGATATCAAATACTTATTTTGGCAAAATTACCGGTACGTCTTTGTGTCACTGAACCCTCAATATACTCTATTATTTATTCGCAGTGAAATGCCTGGGTAAGCCGAGGACAGGGTATGACAGAATTGGTGCGGGGGAGGTGAGAGTTACTGGGATGCCACCAGGAATTCCCTTCCGAAGACCTGGTACATATGGGAGAAAAACCAAAATCAGAATACTTCAAGAGGCTGTAAATATCAAGTTTTCAGGTGAGTGACATCCTTGACCTTACAACAATCCTTAAGAAGAAGACATGTACTCAATTTGACAGTAGAAAATATAATAATTCCGCTTTTATAAAGCGCTTAATACATCAGTGATGTGCGCTTTACAGATATACTATTATCCCGGTCTTTGGATTCAATACTTGCCCGCACACACTGTATGCATACTCTCCACTCCCTGGGGAGCACTCCAGCCAGGCGTTATTTGACGCTCAAAACTGTTTTGACCAAAAATGACGGTCGCATCCATCGGGTACCCATTTAACACCTGGGTGGAGTAGCAAGTGCAGGTTAATATCTTGCCAAAGGATATTAGTGCCATGTCGGGATTCGAACCCTCAACCTTCACATTTCCAGTCAAGCGCCTTAAACCACTCGATCGTGCCACTCCTAGTTCAGTAACAGATGAGATCAACATACATCATTTCAGAAAACAAAGCTAAAGACATGATAAAACTAGTACAAGAATGAATTTCAGCCACATTTCATTGTTATATTGTACTATTTTCTTCCGGGATTGTCTTTATTCTTTTCATTGCTACCCAAGTTAATGGATCACCTTTAAAACAATATAAATTATGATAAGTAAATGTTCCTAATAACATGCCGCCAGCATCCCCGTTTTATATATTTCTCTGACAGATAAGGTTATTAACTTTCTTTTTTGATCCAGAAAGTCACGATTCTCATCTTGTAGAAGAAAAACAAATAAAACCGTACCATGGTCTGTTATATAATTGGAGCAAATTGAGGCAGGGGTACACTGTAATACTCACTATGAACATGACGGACAAAGAAAGAGAACAAAATATACAGTTCTTCATTCTACTCTGAACAATTGCCGTGGTAGACAAAGGAACATCCCTTCACTGCTATTACGTAAAAGTGTGTAGAACAGGTGTCACATGCATATTTACCTGTTCTACACATTTTTTACATAATAGCAGTGAAGGGATGTTCCTTTGTCTACCACAGCAATTGTTGAGGGTAGAATGAGGAACTGTTTATTTTGTCCTCTTTCTTTGTCCATCGATCATGTTAATAGTGACTCTAAGAACATTATACTTGTACCAATGTTAAATAAATCAACATGAGAAACACAATGGTTGCAATTCATCTTGTTTCAGTGGAAACCTCTGATATTATGGTTTTCCTTTAAAACCCGTTTGTACTAGTTTGGCCAGGAGAGATTAGACCACCCAGCATGGTCACTGACAGGTGGCTATCTCATCAACTCAGCTCTCAATTAACATAAGAAAAAGAGGATTATGGGGGATTGCAGGCACCGATTAGGCAATGTTTGCTATATAGAGGGCGCAAGTAGTTATAAGTATATATATCATTTTTAAGTATTCACTGTAACAACTGCAATGTATTTCTAATTTCCATTTACATTAGTTGTCAGCGAGGAAGAGGGAGACATAGCAGAAGTAGAGGTTCAGGATTCTGAAGATGCTCTTCCTGTTCCAGGTAATACAGATGTTATCTATATTTTTATTGTACTATATTTTGTTTATTGAATAATTAGCTACTTCAAAGTAAATTTCAAATATTTCAAATAGCGCCTAACGCCATTCCATAGTAGCTGTGAGCATGAAAATGTCAGAACAACCACTTCTGATATATAATTTTCAAACAGGAATAGAAAATCGGTCGATTGTAGTCAGGAATCATTGTTTTAAAGCTAAAGTAACATCAGTCTTGAGAGGGAGCTAGATTTTCGTCAATTTAGACTCGATTTCAATCGCGACAAAGATCATTGAATTTTGTAAAGTCGCATATGCTTCAAATATGTTCGTTTGGACCAAACTTTGTATTACATTTAATACCATCCTCTGTCACTCTCTTTTTCTTTTCCTCCTAACCCCCATCTCTCTCTCTCTCTTTTTCGCTCTCTGTTTCTTGTCCTCAGGGGATGGATGTTCTAAGGGGGGGGGGGGGGGGGGGGGGGGGGGGTTAGTTTTCTGGGAGTAATTGTCCCGCTGGTGATTTAACGGGAGGTGATTGCCAAGGGGGTAATTGTCCTAGAACCGTATTTATCTGTATAATATAGACAAAGTTGTCACTCGTGCAATGTTCACGACAAAGAAGAAGAAGAAGGAAATAAAAGGAGAAGTATGTCCTTGAGGTATGGATCGACACATTGATTTTGCAGAAAATCTAGAATACCAAAAAGCAGATTACTTGGTGTTTTAACCCTATACAGCATATATATACATTTTTGCGATAATTTTTTAACACAAACAAATCTTGCGCTTTAATTGTATTACTTTTTTCTTTCAAGTCTTGTGTATCTTAGGAAATAAATTCTTTGAAAATCAGACCTACTGTTACTAAGTCACGTGACCTTTTGTCTTTGCATGTCAGCCCGAAAATCGCTCATTTTCGTGATTTGTGTACAAAACATATGGAAATCTCATTTTTCCAAAAAAGAGATAAAAAATTGGTTATTTCGTCATGTTAATAGTTTAGGTGTTTGTTTGGGGTCAAAATAGTTGAATTATAGTTAGAAATGAAGTAAAAACAATAAAACACATAAGTTAAAAACAAAGAAATGCATAAGAAATTATAAAAACATTAGATAACATAAGTTTAACCTTCAGTTAGTATCATTATTCCAAAATCCAAATGGTTTAAAGAATTTGGGTAGTGAAAACAAATGTTTAAAAAGGAAGAATATATGAATTTTGGGTAAAAATGTGAGTTTATGACCTTAAAGATAAACTCCAGTTCTGGTAAAAAAAAGAGAATTAATTCTCACAGAATCAAACGAAACTTACACTGAATGTTCAAGATTACAAATAAATGACATGTGTCAAACAATTTTGGAAGAAAATGTATACTGGCTGAGTAATGAGCATAGAAAGAAGAGAAAATCAAGGTATTACTAGCCCCGACACCATGTGTGTTGTCCCATATATAGCTTTCTGTGTACAGTGCTTGTTACTTTACCAAGACTCGGTCAAATTTATTATGATTTTGATGACTCCAGAACCTTGCAGTGCACACCAATACTTACATGCTACATGATCAACTGTTTCTGACCCTTTCCACACCTTTTCTTTCACAATGCAATCGCATGGCCAGTTCTAAAGTTTATCTTTAATTGCATAAATTACCATAAATATGCAAATGAGTGAATTTTTCAACAAAAATTGAAATAACCATAGTACTTTATACATTTCACTTGACATGCATGCATGCAAATGTCAAGTCATTTCACTGACATCTATGCTAGATGATCGACCTTTTCTGATCGATTCCACAACGTTTCTTTCACAATGCAATCGCATGACCAGAACTGGTCTTTATCTTTAATGCATCATTTACTTTTGTTTTGTCATTGACATTGAAATGTATTCTCCGGCTTCTTCATGTTTCAGGGGAAAGGCCCAGGAGGCAAACGAAAAGGAAGAGGCAAAATGCAGGTAATCGTATTCAGTCAAGTCTTTTGACTTACAGGGAATAATTTTCCTGGTATCGCATCGCAATTTGCTATGCATTTTTGCATGACTGCTATACAAAATATCTTTTGTGTAGCAGTTTTCTTCCATAGAAATGTACAGAATTTCATTTGAAATATTTATCCATCGGCTGAAATTGCTAATCAAAAAATTTGAGGAAAATTATTCCCTGACTTAGTATTTCACCATCAATCTAAGACGGAACCCTAGCAAACATTAGTGAATGGGCCAGCATATAGCTGTCATACATGCACAGATTATTATAAGCTCCCCCAAGCAAATGTCAAACAGTGCACATTTACTGCAACACATCAATTTGGAATAATGTTGTGATGTCTAAATGGATATTTTTTGTCTTAAGGTCTGCTACGTAAGTAAAGTACTTAGATGTGGTCTGAATACTATTAAAGACATTGCTTAGTCAAGCTAAATGCTATGTTATATATGCTTACAAAATTTAGTGATAAGATGCGCTTTAAATCAGAAAGTCAAATCATTATTTCATTGCTGTTGGACATTCATATGTTGGGTAATGCAATTCATTTAAGATTCATTGGATAAACCTTGGGCATGAAATGGCCCCGTCGACAACAAGGGGGTGGCTGGTGGCCGCCTACCATATAGTCCAAACGAAGAAATAAAAGTTCTTGACAAGAGTCAAGTATTGAAGTAGATAGTACGTTTATTACAACTAAATACATATCATAAATCACAAAAAGTCACATCTATGGGCTGGGCACCCCAAACTCTGCTAAAGCTTTAACACCTCGTGGCAGTAAGGTACAACTTATCCATTGGGTAAATACATACAACTGTATCTACTAGAAAAGTGAGAGACAAGTGAACGTCTACTATGATTATATATTTTTTAACCAACAGGGAAAATGCAGAGGAAAAGCCGTAGAGAACATGACAAAACAGGTACTTTTTTAGTACTTAATTCATATACTCTGTATCCCATTGTCAATGTAGACATATTAATCTGTATAAATAATGAGTAATAAAGACATGTCAAGCATGAGTTAGATATGTCTGTAATGGCAGTAAACAATAGCTGTTGGGAAATAGAGGGGGGAGGGGGGGGGGGGGGGGTTAGGAATCAGTAAACTAGATCATATATTTTCCATATTTTTTTTTATAGATCTAATAGAATAATCCCATTTGGAATTTTTTGTGCATTAGTCTTTTTAATATTGTTGTTTTGGGTAAAATATTGTTAGCCCAACTATGGCAGATAGGGTTTCAGGGTTCTTGAGGGGCCTAGAAATTACTATTTTATAAACGCTGTTGAGTTTTCAGGGTTTTTACGTTTATTCATACCTCAATTTACATCTTAGATATCATTAATATGTCTGTGGACCCCACGCCGAAAGGGCTTCACCCACATTTCGTGATCCACTTTGGTCTCTCCAACATCCCTCTCTTCTCATGTCTTCTTGCTTCTCGCTTCTGTAATTATCCAAGATTATTTTTGATGATGGTTGCATCAAAGCTTAAAGATAAAGTTGAGTTCTGGTCATGCAATTGCATTGTGAAAGAAACGGTGTGGAATCGATCAGAAAAAGTTGATCATCTAGCATATCAGTATCAGTTTGCGCTGCAAGGTTCTGGAATCATCAAAATGATAAGAAATTTGGCCCAGTCTTGGTAAAGTTACAAGCACTGTACACAGAAATATGTATATGGGACTACACAACATGTGGCATAAAAATTAGTCCCAATTTTTATACTGTTACATGCCGTATTTAGAATACATTTGAAGAGCTATGCTTTTCAGGGAACATTTTTTATCTGATGTTCTTCCACTCTTGCCTAATAATAACGCTCACAAATTATTTTTCACCTCTTTCCCAAAACTCGACTTTCTCTTTAACTTCAAAATAAAACAGTGTGGTATTAATTTGTGTCATATCAAGAAGCCAATGATTCCTATTTTGGCCAGTAATGAACTGCATTATTAAATCTTATCCGATTTAATTCAGATTCTCCGCGACAGCAGGGAACTCTGGCCCTAGAGAGGAGAGCAGATGTGACTGAAAGTGCAACCAGGGGTGCGAGAGGCGGAGCAATGGGTGGGGCCAAGAACAGGGCTGCTGCAACATTATCACCCACTCCCAACGCATCCAGCCACCAACAAATGTCCACAGTCCCAGAACCTATTGCGGAGATCTCAACCATTCATGATGACACTTCGCATTCGACTACCATATTAAAAAACAGTGATCGCCGCAATCCGGATATTCATCGACAATCCGACATCGAATTCGTAGGAGCGGAGATGCAGAGTGGTTTTGGTTCAACCATGTCCTCTGTCTTGGAAAGTGCAGAGAATTATCAAAAATTGGGAAAAGGGTGTATGCGCCGATGCAGCAGAAGCAATTTGCGACATTCACAGTCCGTCTCAGATGTCAGGTCATTATCAGATTCTGAAATGACACAGCATGATCAGATAGAAAGCAATGGGAGAATGATAGGGTTCCTTATGGATGACGTGAAACATTCCAAAGCAAGATTTGAGGCACTAGAGAAGAGGCAGGTAGCTGGTTGCCGCCACAACAGACAATCAACTTCAACTCATTTTATACCTTACGACTCTGAGAAGAAACAGGGACGATCATTTTTCATCCTTCCAACCACGGACCTCAAACTGCAAGCCGAGCTCTTCCTAATCGGATTCGGCAGTGGAAGCGGGACACATCTCTCTTTGAAAGTTACAGCAGACGCGGGCTACCCAAGCGAAGCTGGACAGCTCCCATCACAATGCCGATTTGAGATCCGTATTCATAACTTTGACGATGAAGAAGAAACCAGGATGAAATCTAAGAATTCCGAAGAAAATGGCAGCTCACATATCGTGGAGTTTCCGAAAGTTATCGAAAAGGATGTGGTGGAGAATGAAGCACTAGGCTTCAAGAGAAATGGCATGCTCAAAATCACCCTCATTGTATCTTGGGATGAGGCTATCGATCAATAGAATCGTACGATAATCAACAAAGAAGTGCTTCATATTATCCATCATGTTTCGGAGCCAGAAGGGTTTTAATTCTGTGTTATGGTATATGAGTTACTGCCCTTCTGGCTCCAAACAGACTATCCTGATAGCTACTAACAGATAATATTTTTTATATTCCACATACTAAGAATCTTGCTCTACGATTGGTCAAAAGTAAATAACGTGATGAAAGATAGTTCGCCCATTATTGATGGGAGAAGCAAAAAGTCTGTTACACTGTGTAGATAGTACTACTATCTACACAGTGCAACGCACTTTCACTGAAGATAGAGGTACTATCTACACTGGGCAACGCACTTTCACTGAAGATTATCCAAAAGCGCACTAAAACAGGCGTAATTAAGCGCGCACTACCATTGGGCGCAATTAAAGAAAACCCATGCGCGCACCGTACCCTATTGAGTTCGGGTTAAACTTAAACTTTTTTAGTGTGAATTTGGGCCTAGGTGTCTTTTATGTAAATGCATACACGTCCTTTTCTTTTTGTAGTTAAATTGTTTTAGATGTGGAAACAGTGGAATATAAAGCAAATAATTACCTTTTGGTTTCAGGCGATGGCAAACTATCACTTCCTTGTCGATGTATACGCTATCTTTCCTCAGCTTCGCTTCGGAAAGATAGCTACATCCAGAATTGGAAGTGATAGTTTGTCCCATCACCTTCACCGACGGTAATTATTTGCTTAATATAAACCAGGACAAACCATCCTGATAGCTACTAAAATACAGACATAATATTAATACTTTGGTCAAATAAGAAGACATGAGTTTATTGAAAGATATGTTCACTATGAAGGGTTGGTCTTACCAAATAAGATGCCATAAAGGTTAATAATAGGCTGTAGAAGACACTTAAGGAGAAAAGTCAACCAACTGAAGACAAAACATATAGACCTGAAGTGAAATAACACAGCAAGTGTGCAAACGAACTGAAAAGAACAGAGTAAGGAGACATTTTGCAAACAACTTTTATATTGGTGTGATTTTATTTAAAAAAGTGCAAAGTAATTCAATTCAATTCAATTCAATTTCGGTTTATTAATATCAACATAAAATGTACAATGCAGTAGTCCAGGGACCAATGATGCAATGTTTACATAAAATGTGCATAAAAACAGGAATTATCATATAAATGTACAATAAAAACGATAACAAATAAAGTTAATTTGATTGTTCATACCTCAAGTTATATACATATATAAATACATAATAATAGATGGATATAGCAACCTATAACAGTAATTGAAGTGTTGAACTAATTATTGCAAATAAAAATAATCTTTAAATTAAAAAAAAAATATATAGAGAGGAAATTATTATATTGCAATTGAGATCCATAGACTGAACAAAATTGAATCATGTTTTTGTCCGTTTAACAATTTCCCATGTGTTGTTGCATGAAGTGGATTTTAAAATTTACTTTAACTTTGTCAAATTGATGTAAAAGAATTTACATTGGCCTTGAAATCATCTTTAGTGGAAGAAAAATATGTTCATGTTCTTGACAAAGAAGTTTTGTATGTCATTTTACATAAAATATATGTACATGTAGGTTGTTCAAAATGGACTACTATTTCTGGACTACGGTAAATAAGATAGTAATGTTCAGTTGCATGGTTAAAGGTAAAGACCATTTTTGGAAACGCCCCCCCCCCCTCTCAAAAAATGAAATGGGAGCTCTTATTACCAATCTGTCCAATCATGTGAAAGAATATGTTTTGACTAATACGTGATGATACAAATTTTGCTGAGAAACTGCCTACTAATTGATATATTTGGTAACATATTATATGTATTTTGACCTGATAGATTTGCGCACATTTTCAAAACATGTCTAATTATTTGATTTGGTATGAATTGAAGACTTGGTCTTACCAAATAATTAGATGCCATAAAGGTTAATAATTGTTGAGGGGTATGCTTGGTTTTTATTTTTTATATTTTTAGCATGTCTTAAATTGGACGACTCATCTGTCTATGATTTTGCATGTAGCTTTTTAGTTGTTTTTCTCTCTTTTTTTTCCTGGCAGTTGTAATTTGGTTAAGATCTGGAATTGTTAGAAATGATTTACATATTCCATTTCAGTGAAAGTTGAAAGTAGCAGTGGCCTGGTATCGAACTTTTATTTTTTTTTTAAAAATTGATGTCATATTTTCTTAGAATATGGGGATTTATTGTTTTCACATAGACTACTTTGCGGTTATGGTGGTGCATGGACATGTTCCCATTGCAAATGGTTTCGTGTAGATTGAGTTTTCATTAATTTGTTCAAAAGTTTTGGTGGATTTAACCAATCAGTATTAAAAGGACATTTTGTCTTCAGTAGACAATTGAAATGAAATCATGCCATATTTTGGGGTTCCAAATTTTGAGAAAGGTTTTGAAAGCTGCAAGATACATGTATTATACAAAAGTGAAACTATAGACATTGCTTAATAATGCAGTTAAATATTTACAGTTTCAGTAATTTTAGTTGAAATAAAAACGGCTTTTGTATTTAATGTAGATGTTAGTAAAGTTTTAAAATCGAGAATGGATGTTGAGTTAATTTTCTTCATGGTATTAATGTGGTTGTGTAATCTTCATATGATCCTTTATTTTTTTCTTCTAATTATTTTGGTCTTGGTTTGTAAAGCATGTTTTTTTATTTTTTTATTTTCTAATTTAGACATTTTTGCTTTTTATTTGTATAAGTTGCATCAGATATATAGTGTACATTGTGTTATGTAGTTAAGAAAGTATCTGTAATATAAAAAATAAGTTAGTTATATTTATATGGTCATTTGTACACCATGCAAATGATACTATTTTTTTTTCAGAATAAAATGAAGGGAACTAGATATATGTCCGTGGATTTGAAATAGATTTTCTCTTCAGACAGGTAATTTTGTGTTTTTTCGTTTGCTTCCATCGTTTTTCAGTGGCGGTTTTGTTCTTTACTGGGTGTGAGAACAATTTAAAAAAAACAGAAATCATACATGAAGATGAAACTGAGATATGTGTGTACAAAACACAACATCAGCCTAGTAGTCTGATGCAGTTGAATCAGTTGTATACATTCCATTTAATTGTCGACTATATTTTTGTGATGTTTTAATTTCATTACATTGTGCCTTTTGAGAAGTTCAACCACATATGAATCATATATTACATGTACAGTGTATATATTTTACATAACGTTGTCATTGGTGTGATCATTACAAATGTGTAACTTAAATATGTTGTTGTGTGGGTGTGTGGACCGACTGTGGTGGGTGCGTGTGTGTGTGTTTGTTGGTGATTCAAAGAAGGGGGGGGGGGGGGGTGGTGGTAAGAGCACATTTTTGTTGTTGTTGTGTGTCCCGAAATTGGAAAAGTTGTCCGATCGATATTTCCTTACGTTGTGGGGGGGGGGGGGGGGGGGGGGGGGGGGGGGGGGGGGGGGGGGGTAAGGTCACCTGTTTTTTAATATTTTTAAAAATTATTTTGTTGTTGTTATTAACAAAAAAAAGAGGGGGGGGGGGTTTCCTCAAAAACACACACATACAAAATTTGCATCGACCCCCCCCCCCCCCTGCGTACGTGCCTGAATACATCAATATATAATCAATCATCAAAAATTACAAATTTCAATCATCAACAAGGGAACCGCTCTCGTCAGTCTCGCCTGCATTCGCAATTTGATGTGATGAAAATTGAGGTTGGGACATCAGCAGGCCCCTAAAAATGAAATCCTCTGAACATAATCAGCCTTTTTAAGTGAATATTGAATTAGAATCATCAGAAGAATTATTTAGTATAATTTGTACCAAGATTGATAACTGAAATGAAATATGAACAAATAACATTTTGTTTTTTTCATTAATTCTCATATTAAAAAAAATTAGTTGTGAAAATATAATCCAAGTCTACTGACCTCAAATGACCTTTGACCTTTACTTTGTGACCTGGAAATTGTGTCATATGATATGTCATACTTGATAACCCTTTGGTACAAGTTTCATGGAATTTGAACAAACACACTTGAAATTATGCTAAAAATTCAAAATCTTGATGTTGATGCTACAACAAAGTCAAAGTTTGTTGACTTGAAACGACATTTGACCTTAACTTAGTGACCAGAAATTCTACTAACATATGATCGGGTATACTTGATAATCCTTCAGTTTAATTTTCATTGAAAAAGAACTTAGGTCATTACCCTCAAAATTATATTAAAATTCCAAAAACTTAACCTCGGGTTAATTAATTTTCGATGTTGAAGCCGCCGCCGCCGCCGGAGAAGCGGCGCCCATGTCTCGATTTTTGCTACAAATATTAAATACAAGAAGGATCGTTAATTAGTTCAGCAAAACGTTCAATAAGAAATCATAATCAAACCGAATCAGCATTAGGCCAAAAAAAAATTTGTTTGGTTGTCCTCGATTGCTTTTCTGGAGTAGGGGCGGGCGGGCGGATTTTTTTTTTTTTTTTTAATTATTTTTTTTTGTGTATTTTTTTTTTTTCTTCTTTTTTTCTTATTTTCTTCCCCATTTTTAATTTAAAAAAAAAAAAATTTTGTTTACATAAAAAAAATAAAAATCTTTGGGAATGTCAAGAATTTAAACAAAGTCTATAAAACACTTAAATATGGTAAAAGACTAGTTTAATGTACAATGAATATCAAGACCAACACAGAAAGTATTTTGGGCTTTAAAATACATCACCTTTTAAATCTCCATAGTACTACTTATAGCTACTTGCGCCCTCTATGTAGCAAACAATGCCTAATCGGTGACCATTGGTCCCCTATGATCCTCTTTATCTTATATTAACTGAGAGCTGATTTGATGAGATAACCACCTGTCCAGTGACCTTGCAGGGTGGTCTAATCCCTCCTGTAAACTAGTACAGATGGGCTTTAACATGAGTTTAAGAATGCTCAGAACCTGATTTGAATGAATGGCATTTTGACATAGAAAAATAAAAATGGCAAGTTTAATAAATACCTAATTGCGTACTGAAAAGATCAAAACTGGCAACGGGACGCATTTTGATCCTTGCAAATGCATAAAATGGTATGTTTGGCATTTAAGATGGTTCCCCCCCCCCCCCCCCCCCCCCCCCCCTCAAAAAAAAAAAAAAAAAAAAAAAAATGAATAAAAAAATTGAATTAAAAAAAATATATATATTAAAAAAAAAATAAAAAAAATACGAGCGGCCCGAAAATGACGAGCGGGCGGTCGAGGACAACCAAACAATTTTTTTGTTTTGGCCTTACCGAGGTAAGGCAATGACGATCGATGTTGATGATGACGAAGACAGCAGCGATGATGGATACAAAGATGAGGACGTCGACGATGATGACGTCGACGATGATGAAGACGATGGTCTTGTTAATGAAGGCCGTGATGCGCATGAGACGATCAATCGATGGATGCGATGATGGTCATGAAGATAATAATGCCAATGAATTGGTGATGACGATGACACGTATAACAGCGCGAGTCTGCACAGCACAACGGATGATGGTGAGGTGATGACGAAGACGATGATCAACGTGTCAACACTATACAGATATTGACTGATAGGGTGTGTAATATAACATTCGTTGGACCGCCGGAAAATATTACTCCTAATTGGGCGATCAACGAATGTTGTCTCACACACGCTACCCGTCAATATCTGTTATATTACATAGCCTTGATTAGGACTAGTCTATTCAGACTAACGAAATAAAGTTGTCTACTCACCCAATTTTATATCCATTTCTTGCAGAACTTGTCACTCACTGTTTCCCACAATTCCATAATGTCATGGAGTTTAAAATTAATTCCAACATTAACGAGTCAAACGTCACAATCAGCTGTTCAACTAACACGAACGCAACATATTTACACAAGCTTAGTAGCAGTTTTCGTCTAGACCTACTTGTTAATGATCTTGCTGATGAAAGTGATACTGCACAACCCTTTTCTGGTCAAAATCAAGTTTGTTTGACACAAAACTCATGATTTGACTTTGAGGCGAAGACTATTTGGTCCCGTGACGTGACTGTGAGTGTGACTTGTTGGGGGTTCTGGACTTCGAGCTCACCGCTAGTCTCCGACTCTGGTCCTATACTCCTAGTCCTATTATATCTACGAGTTGAAGTCCCGGCCCCCCCCCCCCCCCACTCAGTGTAATTTAGGGTACGCATATGCTCGTACCCTTTTTTGAAAGCACCCCCTATCTGAGGACTGCCAACATTTCCGAACCCCCCTTTCGCGGGCTTTTCGCGTGCTTTTCCTGCCTTGGAGACCCCCCTAAATCAGGAAAAATGCTCAATGTACCCCCCCTAAATTCGGAATAATTTCTCAGGAGTCCAAAGAGATGAGAGAAAAAAAAAGAAAAACACCCCCTTTTTAAAGAAATCTCCGGGTGAAAAGTGAAATACACCCCTTTTTTTTTACAATTCTCCGGCCGGACTTTGTCGCACGAAAAGTACCCCTTTACCGGACATTTTGGCAACACGCATGCGGTCATTCCGACCTCTGAGTGGGGGGGGGGGGGGGGGGGGGGGTTGAAGTTGAGGCTGAGGCTGAGCTGAAACGTCTGACGTAGATCTAACATTAGTTAGATGAGATAGAACAGGACTCAATGGTGGCCTAGTTATTGTTCATGGTGGTCCTGTTGGTGGACCAGATCTTTGAGTCGAACCAGGTCCAGGACCAAACCTAGAACTAGGTCTTGGACAATAGCTAGCAAGCCTTATTTAGCTCCAGAGTCTATGACTTAAGGTGGCATTTCTCTGACAATTAAGCACAAGCTCATTTGCCTTTTGTGTCCCTCTGCAACTTGAGAGTAATGTTTAAGACTGTTCTCACTTTTATGTCCAGAGACGCTCATGATATATGCCTTGCTTCAAAACCGTGCTCATCATATGTAGTGATATTTGTAGCTCTAAGGCAGTGGTTCGTTTAGATTCTTGACGTGTACAGTTAGCTGCAATATGCTAATGGTCTTCATTTTGGTTCTCAAATCGTTTTTGCCAACAACATGATGATCATACAATGGCACGTAGTATGAACACTTTGTTGTTGTTACGTACCCGTCTCCTGCATTGACGACATTGTTCAGGAGCTCTTGATTTTGGCCGTTGCCAAAAAAAAAGGGAAAGTCAGGATTCAAATGTGAAATGTAATCGCAAAACAACTTCACAGGGCAATTTACATCCTTTGTCTCATACATGCGACCACACTGGCTTCTTGTGTCATCATTATTGTCTCCTCTTTGATTTTTAGTCATCTTGTCCTTTTCAAGATAATATGTACCTCCTGTTACTGGAATCTGTAGCAATGTCAAAAATATCTATCTTTAGATCTTTAACATTTTCTCTGCCTTTGTTACACATATGTAACATTATGTTTTTTGAATACAGCGTTCTGGAGACCTTTAGGAGTAGAACGGTCCAACGCTAGAGAAGACATAATTTCTACAAAGTCTTCCTTGCTTATAGGCTCCTTGTGTGTTGTTGCACCCTTTCCCTCAGCTTTGAGCTTATGAAGGAGTGCAACAAACATGTCATTCGCACGCCTAAATGCACCACTGTCTACTATGCCCAATGACGTTGTTTTAAGAAAGTGTTTCTGGAGGCCATAGCGTAGGCCTATTGTGACCATGGATCTCTTGGCGTAAAGTTCGCCATTTCCCGTCCGGGGGAAGATCCGAACCTTTGCTCTCCGCTAATGGTGTGCGGCGATAAATGATTTTTTTTTTTTTTTTCAATGATATTTTATTTTCTCCATTGCTTTTCACAAACAATAACAAAATCAATACATAAAATAATCTGCATGTTAATATTATTATATAGAATATGATTTTACATTCACATCTAAATAATACAAATGAAATTTTACTATTTACATCAAATAAAGCATGAAACATGCATGCATGAAGAAGGCATGAACATAAAAAGACATTTAAGAGAAGAAAAAAAGAAGAAAAAAAAAAAGAAAAAAAAAAAAAAGAATTACTTACATACACACATACACACACGTGCACAGACACCCACACAAACACCCACTTAAAACATACCTACATTTTGTGGGAATCTCGACCATTATATCAGCCATGTCCATTTCATTGCTTCTATTCGCCGTCCTTATTTTATTTATTCTGCACGAAGCTATTCTAAATTGTCCCACTTTCTAAAATGATATGTGAGTGTACCTCGGTCCCCAGCTAATTTCTTCTCCTCCTTTCTATTTTCTAATAATCTTTTCTTAATCTCCAAATAAGTTGGTGGTTTTTGTCTATTTTTACTATCTATAAATATCATATATTTTATCAAAATTATGATATGATTTAATAACTGTTCCTTCCCTATGTTAAACTCAACTATCCCTACATGGATACCTTTCCAATTTATATTTGTAATTTCTACTAAATTAAATGAATTCCCACACTCTTCCCAAATTGGTTTTACTTTCTCACAAAGACAAAATAAATGCTCGTAAGTTTCCTCATATTTACCACAAAAAGAACATAAATTACTATTAACCATTTTAAATTTATATAAATGTAATTTGGTATATATAATATTATAAAGCATTTTAAATTGAAATTCTCTAAGCTTACTATTCAATGTGCACTTTCTAAGTCTTAAAAATATTAATTGTATATCTTTTCCATGAATATTATAAGTCTGTTCTAAATGTCGTTCTGCATATGATTTTTCTACTTTCTTATTTAATAAAAAAGCGTATATAATTTTTGAGGTTATTTGATCTAACATATATACCTTTTCAAACATAATAATATCCATATCCAATTCCCTATCTATATTTGAGTGAGTATTTTTTTAAAAATTGTTTCCATGAAGACGGGATGCTAAGAAAAATACGTTGTATTTTACTAATTTCTAAACTATTTAAACCTTTTCTTTGAAATTCCTCATTAGATTTTATATTACCTTCCTTATCAACAATATGATGCAACTTATAAACATTTTTGTTAAATAAACCCTCATCGAAATGAACATGACCATCGATAAAAACAAATCTATTATTATAGATAATCTCATTCCTCCTAGAAACACTTTCCTTTAACAAAAATATTCTCGTAGCCATCCAAACATGATGATCAACTAGTTGTGAAGAGTTCTGACGTAGGTGGCGTATGATGTTTTCGCGAGTTCGATAACTCCACTTCCATTGAGGTGAACACCATCGGCCTGTAGGTGGATATCGTGATAGATGGCGCTTATTTAGAAGCCTTCATGTCAGGGCCTGCAAAAAGTCGGGGCTCTGGGATTTTGAAAAATAATGTTAAAGAGAAAAAGAAAGAAAGAGATAAGAAAAAATGTTACCCGCCAATGTCACGAAAGAGGTATCAAAATATCCTAATCTGGCCGTAATTAAATGCCTAAAACCCTAGTTTACGGGGGCTCCGCCCCTAGACCCCACCAGGGGCCCTATGGCGGGCCCCTGGATGCTCGTCTGACCGTAATTAAATACCTCGAACCCCTGAGTTACTTGGGGCTCTGCCCCTGGACCCTACCATGGGCCCTAAAGAGGGCACTTGGATGCTTATCTGACCGTAATTAAATACCTAAACCCCTAACTTTTCGGGGGCTTTGCCCCCTGGACCCCAACAAGGGTCCTCAAGAGCCACTGGACCCTACACCAATTTACGCTCGCTACACTCTACCTGATCGTTAGTACTCCACTTTGAAACCCGTTTCGCGGGGCCTGCATGTAACATGTAAGAGTTGTGCTGATGCAGATTTTTCTTCTACCCCCCCCCCCCCCCCCCACACTCATTTAATACGCTACTGCCCCAGGAAGGTGAGCCCCCTGGAACGTTTGCCCATCCAATCCCAAACTGCTTCCGGCGCGCCTGTTCCTTCAGGTATACCCATTTACCTCAGCTGGGTGGAGTGACGTCGTCAGTGCCGTGGAAGGCATCCGAACACCGTACAGGAGACTTAACCTCTGCCCCTCTAGCTGATAACGGCCTTGGGCTTATTGTTCCATTTATATTCATATCACATACTAATTTCCAGCTGTTTCACGATGAGAGCCTGGGAAATAATCGATGATTTTAATTTAAGCTTAATTACAATTGCTGGCGACTCTAATTTCATTTTCAAAGAAAAACAGATTATAGGATAGAGTGCCAGCTGGGAGTAAGCAAGGCTTATCAAAGTGTCACTCGTGAGAGTCGTTGAAAATGGCAGGTCATGTTACTACCAACAAGACTATACAGTGCGTCCCAGAAAAAACGAAACCGAGAATTATCGATGTTTTTATCATAACTTAATCACAATTATAGTTGATAAATGACACATATTCAGAAAGCTTAGATCCTCCTCTTTCATTTGATGAAATTCATATAATGCATATTTCACGAATGAGTGATTAAAATTAATTTGAGGAGAGGAAACCAAAACATCATGTGGCGGACGGTATCTGAATTTCAAAGAGAAAATCCCATTTCTAGAAAGTTGAGTTTCTGCCCTTTCATATGACACCTCAATCAGGGAAAATGAGCTAGGAATAACAAAGTTCTGTTTGTTTAAAGTGATGCTTGCATTTCCATAATTTTATCGAACGAATTCGTCTTCACTGGCCACCTGCCGTAGCAACAAACGGAATGAACAAAAGACATAACTCCGTTTCGTTGACAATCAACCGTAGGCAGGCGGGTACACAGGGGGGGGGGGGGGGGGGGGGGGTTAAACCCCCCTTTGGTATTTTTATGTGTGTAACCCCCCCCCCCCATCACCCCCTAACCCCCCTTTTGATTTTTTGATTTAAAAAAAAAAAAAAAATTCCCATAGCTGACCTAAAAAGATGACCTTACCTCCCCCCCCCCCAACGGAGCCAAATGTCAAATTTTCAAATTTCGAGACCAAAAAAAAAAAGTGTCCTCTTACCCTCTTGCGGTGGTGGGGGGGGGGGGGCGCAAGTGCCTTTTGCCCCCCCCCCCCGGAACTACAACTTGTTGGCGGAAAAATTGCTACTGATATTCCTCTTCTTTTCTTCTTCCTCTTTTCTCCTTCCCTTTATCTCCTCTTTGCCTTCTTTTCCTTTACTCTCTGTCTGTCTCTCTTTTCTTTGCCGGGGGGGGGGGGGGGGCAAGGCCCGCTCCTTCCCCCCACCCCCTGGATCCGCGCCTGCTCCTCTGAATGAAACGGTTTAGTATACACGGGAGCGAAAAAGTCTAAGCACAAAGATTGCGAAATCTTAAGCATATGAAATAGATGGTTGGCAAACTTTCAAATGATGAAAAGCAAAATTTCGATCTCAGCTTTACAATATTTTAAGTTATAGGAAGTACATTTTTTGAAAAAGTAATTATTAAGAAAAACATAGGCCTCTCCTCCCCGTATAAATACTGGGTGAGTGCAAACGGGCCGTTAACCATAGGCTCCCCCTACTCTTATACAAATGCTGCAGTAGATTCTTAAAGGTGAAAACAAACAGGTTATGACTTTGATAACTTGTGTAAACGAGCTTACAAATAATTAACTCTTATCACGCCACAGTGCTAATCCCCATTGTGTCAAGCCCAAATCCACCCGTGCCAGGTTGTTTTGGAGATAATCTGATTAACGCGATGGATCTGTGAATAGCGAGTGCAAAACACACATCACAGTCCAATGAGCATGATCAATAACTGCTATTACGAATGCGCCCTTGCACGCACATGGCACTCAAGCGATGGCTTTCTCGCATACAAAGCACTATAACGATAGCGTGCATGCAGCCTCATGGCAGGCTATGAGTTAATATATTCTGGTCAGATCCATGATTTTATGTGGAAACACAAGAAGACAAACATATGTGCAAGGGGATACAAGATGCCGGAAGCTTCAGAGAAACGGGAGAATTATTTCACGTGTTTATGCTAGGGTACTGAAATAGTGTCCTGTGATAAATGGCTAAGACAAAAAATAAAAAAAATTAAATACCGATAGGCTATTAACAGTTGCCAGATGTTTTGGGGTCAAAATCTAAAGGAGGTGTGTGCACGAGACACAATTAGGGAAGATGAACTATGCCCGATTAGGTTTAAAGGAGGTTCCAGTAACTATTGATGGGAGGGGGGGGGGGGTGCTGCTTATTTAAAGTCCGCCACTTTATAGTTTATAACTTTTATTCATGCATTATGTTAATGGGGTTTATACATGTATCATTGAATAATTTGGCAAACCATCAATGCAGAGTATGTTTCTTTTACCAACGTCTCCACTATCGAAAATAAAATGATATTTTTTATAGTGATTTAACTGTTGAAGAAAGATCACTCATTTATGAAAACAATATTAAATATACCAAAGAATTCCATACGGCTTTAGCCTCTAATGATTTGTCTATATAACATACAGAGATCTGATGATAATTCAGGTAGCTTATATATTATATGCAAATAAATACTTTTTTCATGGGACATTTTTTTCGAGTGTGCAGTTGTAACATCTCTTTGGCTATTTTCAGAAAGTTATTTTACGTTTGAATCTTTACAATTACTGTGTGGATGTACCAAAGATTACTATAATTCTATTTGTATAAATGTATTTTATGGGGTACCAGATTATATATATATATATATATATATATATATATATATCAGTGTGAGTTAAAGAAAGACGAACTTAATTGTCAATCTCTTCTTTCTGTGATCAATGTGAAATATAAAACAAATATGTTATTACTGCCACACATAGTAAGCACGTTAGGTATAGTTACTAATTGTTATTCATACCCATCGTAAATTTCATGTCTTTCTGTTTTTCGTAAGTCAAGAATAACAAGTGAACTGGTTGAATTAGAGCCTTTAATTTGTTTAATAGTTTTAGATGTAAGCTTTAATATGCAACATTACCAAGAAATCCAATTTTCACACACTTATAATACACTAATAATTATTTGTTAAGTGTTAACTTAATGTTGTTACGTAACAGAGTTTTATCCAGGCTCAAGGTCGACGCATAGGCGCTCATGATTGGTTCATGAAGATGATGAGCTTATCGGGTTGACCGAACCGAAATAATTTGTGGTCCGAATCCTTTATAAATAGGGGTTGCTTTCCTCACAAATATCGTCTTTGGGCGCACCTTTGCGACGCACGGAAGTTCAAAGGTAAGTCGGCTAGAACCTGAATAATTCATCAGTTTTTGTCACCAACGCTTTGGTAATATTTCAGGTTATCATACCTCAATACTTCATGAAAGCTGGCTCTTGATTTAAATATTTGCCTATGGATTTCACCTACTTTTTAGGCCTATACCTCCAAGTCATCTTGAATTCTTTTTAAGTTAGTGATTATGCTAGATCTGTATAAATATCGTTATCTCTGTTAATAAATCAACGTAATAAAAAAAAAAGAGCTATTGGTTAATTCTGCTTTCAGTAATCTGTCTCCAGCTAACTCCACTGTAAGAATTGCCTATTTCTATGAACATAACTGTAATTATCACCATTCTTAATTTATTATTCAATTGAAGTAAACCAATCGCCACTCTTAAAAAGCTGAGGCTCTAGCTGTCTTCACTCTTGATGCGATTGAGCCGGACTATCGCTGCTTTCCTTTCAATCGCAAACCTAAAAACTGTTAAATCTTTCTTTAGGACTGAGTGTGATTAGAAAACATAAATCCTTTCTTGATTTCAGTTGTAGTTTTATTGTAGTTTTATTTCCATTTCAAATATTTCAATTCTTTCCGACCGATTACAAAACACGAATCGTCGATTGATGTCAACTCCTTCCTCTATTTACATTTTGAATAGTTTTATTTTTTCCTATTGATTGAAAAACCGAAATATTTGCTCGATGTCAGTTGGTTGTTTTACTTCAGATTTCACCCCCTTTTACATTCTTTCCTGTTGATTGAAAAACATAAATCCTTGCTCGATGTCAACTTCTTGTTTTCTCTCCCATGTCAGCTATTTCAAGATAAATTTCGCAGAAGAACCAAGATGTTTGGCGGAAAAAAGTCCACCCCAATCATCCTTCTCGTCATTCTACTTCTTCAGGATGCGCGCCGATGTTCTGCAGGGCTACCGATACCCAGCGGTGTCACTTTCCTGGGTATCGGGTATAACATCGTCGAGGGTAACCCTGAAGGGGGCGACATGGCCACCGGGGGCGTTGACCCCGGACTCCTGGTTAGTCGGTCGATCTTCGTCATGACGTACGACGAGGGTAAGATCACTAACGATGGAAAGTACCAGATCCCGGACGAGGTTAACTTTGAACTTCGGGACGCCGCCTTTACCTCGTCTTCAGCGACCACCTTTCATGGTACTTCCAGTTATGCCAAGAAGCTTTCAGCTCAGGTGTCTGTTGGTGGTGAGTTATTTCAATTTCAATCCAAAGTCTAGCAATTATATATTTTCAACATTTTTTCTTTCATATTTACATGATTTTTTAAATCATTAAATGTATATAACAAGAGAAAGCAGTTTTATCGTAGTAACGATGATAATAGTATACTCACAACAATGATAATGAAAATAATAATGATTATGGTTATTACAAAAAGTGAATAATGATTTAAAAGCGCATAATAAAACAAAATCATGTCTCTATGTGCTTTACAAATATGATGGAGAATGAAGAATCTAAAAACTATGTAAAGTACCGAGAAATATTAAAGGTACAAACCAGTTTTGGAAACGCCCCCCTCTCAAAAAATAAAATGGAAGCTCTTATTACCAATCATTTAAAAGAATATGTTTTGACTAATACATGATGAAACAAATTTTGCCGGGAAACTGCATGCTACTAATTGATATATTTGGTAAATTAGTCGACCTATTGGGATGTGATAGATATAACGCACGTGCCGCGCACGTGTGCGTAGTCTCATATACATCTTTCTACGTGTACAGTGCTTGTAACTTTACGAAGACTAGGCCGAATTTCTTATCATTTTGATGATTCCAGAACCTTGCAGTACACACCAATACTTATAATTATATGCTAGATGATGACTTTCCAAACGCTTTTTAGTATCAGAGGCTAAAGTCCATGTTTCACTACCATGCATAAGTACTGGGTATATGTAACAATTCAATACTCTTATTCTGGTCCTCATACTCATTGTTCGATTTGTCAGAATTTTGCCTAGCTTTGAAAATGCAGATTTAGCGAGAGCTATCCTTCTCTTGATCTCTGTCTCACATCTGGCATCCTCGGTGACCATGCTGCCGAGGTAGATTAATGAGGAGACTTGTTTAATAATCTGTTCTTTCAGTTCCAAGTTACATTTTGGACTGCTCTTCTTAGAGACCACCAGGCACTTTGTCTTGGTATAGTTGATCTCTAGTCCCATTCTCTCACTTTCGTTTACAACTACATTCAGGAGTCTCTGGAGATCTTTCTCCGATTCAGAACATAAAACAGTGTCATCAGAATGTTTAATATTTGTGATTGAATGGCCACCCACTTGTATCCCATTTTCATCTTCCAATTCTCTTAGAATGATTTCACTATACATATTGAACAGGTCCGGCGACATAACACAACCCTGTCTGACTCCCCGTCTGATGTTAATATATTCACTACACTCTCCTTCTACCCTGATGCATGCAAACTGATTCCAATATAGACTTTGTAGCAGTCTCAGATCTTTCCTATATATATCAAGCTTTTTCATTTCTTCAAAAAGTTCTGAATGTTTTACTTTATCAAAAGCCTTTGAATAATCTATAAAACACATGTACACCGTAGGTGCACACATGAATATTAGGGACTTTTAGATTCGCACGAAGACAATGGGGATTGCTACGCTCGACGTCCTTTTAATGCACTGCCTTGAATGGACGTCACACGTATCAGTCCACGCAAATTAATCTAAGAGTCCCTACTGATTCGTAACATGAGCACGTATTCCTGTCGGTGGTTTTTACAATTTTATCAGAAATGACCGTTATCTGCCCATGCGAAGATAGTATTTACGACAATGCTTATTGGTGCGAACTGCAAGGTTCTGGAATAATCAAAATGATCAAGTATTTAGCCCAGTCTTGGAAAAGTAACAAGCACTGTACACAGAAAAATGTATATGGGACTACACAAACAAGCATAAAAACCGGGCTTCGTTTTTAAGCTGTTACTGTCTTGTCATATTTAGAATATGAAGGCATTTGGAGAGCCATGCTTTTCAGGGAACATTCTTTTATCTGATTTTCTTCCACACTTGCATAATAACAATGATAACGCTCACAAATTATTTTCACCTCTCCCCAGAACTCAACCTTCTCTTTTGAATGCCATAAAAATCTCTAACTCGATATATTTACATTACTGTAATTTTTTGTTGTTTACATTAAGAATGGTTCAAATTCGAATACTAAAGGTAGTGTATCCCTTTTGCAGCCAACATCAAATTTTAAAGAACTTTGCAGGAAATATCAATATGTCGCGTATGTCCTATCTGTGAGATTTAAACATGAGCAGTGTCCTATAATCCAATTATGCAAGAAATCCCGTTTACTTTCTAGACTTCACTGTCAGACACTATTGAGTGACTGACTGACTTATTTTTTCTTTTGGAATAACATACATAACATGAGCTGTAAAGGGTACCTGAACCTTTGTCTTTTTCAATAACCCACTTCTTGAAACGACCAAAATTAAACTAATTGAATCTTTGCGCAGCACAAAACGTACGACCATTCGGTACAAGGGTAAAACAGTCAGACTATTTAATTAAACGAGCGCGCTCGCTAAATTCGATTCGACAACTGGCGGTCGATATTTTCCCACAAAAGACATTTGTTAGCACTTTTGTTTTCAGGGGAGAATCGAAATTAGTATTCTTTTTCAAATGCCGTTGGAATTTAAACTTTTCATTTGTTGGGCCTGAAAATGGGACAAAGTAGGCCTACCTTTAAACAATACATATAGAGATCAATTGATCATTCAGTGATACTTGTACAAATAACGATGAACCTAATACACCAGTATTTTTATCATTCATATAATAAAACATGATTTTAAAAATCCTTCATTTCTTTTCAGGTGGATATAGCGGCTTGTTTGCTAGTGTTGAATTCGCCGCAAGCGCCCGTAAGTAATTCACAAATTATTATGATAATGTTCGTATATTGTAATGCAGCTATGAAAAATAAATCGCAAAAGTATTATATTCTGCACACAAAATGAGTCATCAGCAAAAACGTAGCCTATACATTATTAAAGGGAAAGTCCACCCTGAAATTAAGTTAGTTTTAATAGGAGTAGAAAAATGAGAGAAACAAGTCGGTGAAAGTTTGAGCAAATTCCGATTAAAAATAAGGAAGTTAGGATTTTTGAAGTTGTGATCAATCAAACACAAATTGGCAACTCTATGACGTATCATGCGAGCTCAACTTCCATTTGCTCAGTACTAAAAAAATCTAAAATTTTCATTTTCCCTCAAGAAAAATTTCAACCATACATGCACCCTAAATATAATAATTGCAAATATGTTTCTATACTCCCCCTGCAAGGAACAAATATATATTCCGTCATCAATAACGAAGAAAACATGATTTTATGGAATATTATGCACAAAGCAAATGAAGGAGAGCTCGTATAATAAGTCACAGAGTTGCCAATTTGTATTTGATTGATCACAACTTCAATAATTCATAACTTTCTTATTTTCATTCAGAATTTGCTCAAACTTTCACTCACCTGATTTTCTTATTATTCTGCCTCTATCGAAACAAACTTATTTTGGGGTGGACTTTCCCTTTAAAGGGATATAGACAGTCACACACACTTTTTCCCACGTAATTTTTTAATTTTTATTTCATTCATTATCAAAGCAATACTAACAATTCTCAAAATACAATTCAGTTTGCTGCATGCAAAATTCGTAAATTACGATTAAAACAGATTTGGGGAATGAAATCAGTTACAACATTTAAACAAGAACCACACACACAAGAGCACACGCTCACATACACACACACACACTCACACGCACACAGACGCATGCCAGGCATGAGCGTAATACTCAATATTATGAATTCGTTTATTATTACTTTTTTCAGGTTATCAAAAAATCGAGTCGCGAACGAGCAGCGAAGGTTATATCTACTACGCGAATGAAACGTATCAAACTATGGCAACGCGCGTTACTTGACGGAGCTTGCAGGTCCTGACAATTACACCCTCAACAACGGATTTGTTTCTACCGCATGCCGTCTACCAACGGCTTACGCTGAGGATGACTACATATATGACTTTCCTCGAGACCTGGGGAACTGTAAGGAACAGCATATTTTTTCAAAATCAACATTTTTTCTTCTTAATTATTTGGTTTTAAATCAAAGCGAAGTTAAACTTCATGTCTGATTGGTATTATTTTTATTTGCAAAAAAATTAAAGATGAAATTCACTTCCCTTTATACAGGTTATGAAAGCTCAATCTTACATTATTTCAGCTTAAAGGTAAAGACCAGTATTGGAAACCCCCCAATTTCAAAAAATGAAATGGAAGCTCTCATTACCAATCATGTGAAAGAATATGTTTTGACTAATACATAATGATAAAAATTTTTCCGGGAAACCGCCTACTAATTCATATATTTGGTAAATTTGTTTCTCTCATGGTCTGTGAGAGATATAGGGTAGTCCCATATACATCTTTCTGTGTATAGTGCTTGTAACTTTACGAAGAATGGGCCAAATTTCTTATCATTTTGATGATTCCAGAACCTTGCAGATGCTAGATGCTAGATGATCAACCTTTTCTGATCGATTCCACAATGTTTCTTTCACAATGCAATCGCATGACCATAACTGGTCTTTACCTTTAATAAAAGGTTTGTTAAAACTCTCAGTCGAGCGCATACCAAACAATAAACTAAAAATACTTGAAATGTTAAATGCCATTAAATATCTCATTTTTTTATAGGAAAAAATTCTCCCCTGTTAATCAGTTGGTCTCAATGAAGGCAGTTAAAAACAGGCACGTACGCAGGAGGGGGGGGGGGGGGGGGGGGGGTTGGATTTGGGTACCCCCCTTAATATTTTGTTATGTGTGTGTTTTAGAGGAAACCCCCCCTTGCTAATCGATGACCTAAAAAAGGTTACCCCCCCCCCCCCCCAACGGAACGAAATGTTAATCGGTCAAATTTCCAAATTTTGGGACCCCCCAACAAAATGTCCTCTTACCCCCCCCCCCCTCCGTTTATTCAGCGGCTGACTGGGTCGTTGCGAAATTTTCGGCCCGATTTGAAATTGTTAAAACCGCCCCCCCCCCCCCCCCCCCCCCTTGAAAAAATCCTGCGTTCGCGCCTGGTTAATTAAGAGAAAGATATAAATGGAAGTTTGAGCATATTGCAATTAAAAGAAGAAAATCATAAATTTTCAAAATTTGTAATCAATAAAATCAAAACAAATCCCAGACATTTCTTTAAAAACTTACTCCAATAATAGATGACACTACAAATTCTGATAGGACGTTCATGGTTCAGAAAGCAGTGGCTACTTTTGTTAAACGTTTGAATATATGACGTAAAAAATAATAATATGCATTACAGTTAACTTACGTTTTTAAGGAAATCTAAAGAAGCTAAAGCCGAAAGAAAATCATCTTTATGTATGAAGAGTATTTTGTCATCGATGTATCCATGTTTCGTTTCATATTTCTGTTCTTTGTGAACTTTGTCTGAGCCTTCACTTTACATGTGACCAAACCAAATATCCATGTTGAATGACATTGGACAAATAAATATATTGAATTGAATGGAATTGAATTAAAAAAATGAACCTAACTTCGAGGGAAACTAATTTGAGTGTTCTTTGTTTTGACAGCATGTCGTCACCGAGGTGGATCTAGGAACCAGGGAGGGTTCGAACTATGAGGAGCATAGGGCGGACTTCGTCTCGTACGCTTCAACAAATGTAAGACTACATTGCAAGAGAAAATAATGGGAGTATTTGTATTCTTGTCTTTTTTTTCCTCTCATTTATTTATCTATACTTACGTTCTTATTCATAGAGATAAATTTTTATTTTTATTCATTTATCTATCAATTTAATGTTTCCACCGTTGGATGAAACACCCGGAACATATGATTCCACTAAGCAAGTTTATATACAATGCCCTTTGCGAGCGTTTGTTTCTAGTGATACTGCTGCTACTCCGACTACTCCTACTACTAGTACTACGATTAATAATAATAGTAATATAATAATGATTGTAACAGTAACAGGATCAAAATAATATAATGACAATAATGGATATCTTCATGATCACAGGTCGGTGGTAGTGTCAGCGCTGGAGGGTCATATATGGGCTTCAGCGCCTCGCTTTCGGTTGATATGGATTCCTTCAACAGCGGAATGCAGAGTGGCTCCAGTTTCGGTAGCATGTACTCCTCCTATAGGGTTGGAAGCCTTAGTCTGAATGGTGTGAAATAGAATCTTTATTTTATTGATTTTATGTTAATTATGTACCAAAATCATTGTTATTTTGTAAGGATAACTTTTTACAAGCCATTTATGTGCTTATCATGATACTCTCACTTCTGTCCGACAAATCATTTCTACCTCCATTTTGTCCTTATTTCTTTCTGATTTTCCTCATCACCGTTGGCCTACTGTTTTCCAATACGCATCATTATTTTGTTTTAATATTATTCTTATTATATGAAAATGTATATGATGAGGACATCATTTCAATCCGTGATTATGATACATATCATTTATCTCATAATGGAATAGCTGAACATCAAATAAAATCGAATATAAAATATCATCTTATCCATATATTAAAGGTACTATGTCCCTTTTGCAGCCAACCTCAAATTCGGTAGAACTTTGCAGGAATTGTGAATATGTCATGTATGTCCTATCTGTGAAATTTAAACGTTAGCAGTGTCCTCATATTCAAATTATGCAAGGAAACCCGTTTACTTGCTAGACTTCACTGTCAGACACTATTGAGTGACTGACTGGCTTTTTTTCTTTTTTGGTAATAACATACATGAAAAGAGTTGTAAAGGGTACATGAGCATTTGTCTACATCAATAACTCACTTCTTGTGATGGCCAAGATTAAACTGATTGAATCTTTGCGCAGCATAAAACATATGACCATTCGGTACAATTGTCTGAAAATCAAGACTATTACTATTGGGCTCTATAGCCCTAAAGTCGATTTGACAACTAATAGTCATTATTTTCCCACTTGAAGACATTTTCAAGCCCCACCTTTTTTAGGGAAGTTCTAAATAAGTATTATCTTTCAAATGCAGTTGGAATTTAACTTTTTCATTTTTTGGCCTGCAAATGGGACATAGTACCTTTAACAACAAATCATTAAATAAAATCTAATTTAACAAACTAAAACAAAGTCGTTCAAGTAAAATCAGATGAAATCAAACCGAATCAAATCATTCAAACCAAATCAATTCAAATTAAACAAAATTAAATCTAATCAAACAAAACCAAATTAATCATATGAAATGAAATTAAATGAAATCTATTCTTATCCAATCAAATCTTTCCAGAGCCAATCAGCTTGAAACTCGTCGACATGCATGAGCTATTTGGTGAGGATTACTGGACCCAGATGCAGGCTTACATCGATTCTGGGCACTGCTCGGCATCATGGAATAGGACGGCGGCTGCGGAGAATGTATTGACGGCTTTGAAGAGCTATCGGAATTGGAAGAAGATACACGACAGCACGAGTTGGTTTTGTTTCCTTATTCTTTTTCTCTTTTTGCACTCGAAATTTCGTCCTTGTTTTCACGAAGTGACGGTAGTGAGGAAAATCGTCACGCAAGGTGAATGCAATTTTTTTTCACTACCGTCACTTCGTGAAAACAGCGACGATTTGTAATAATAATAATAACCTTTCAAATAAACCGCTTAAGACCAACCGTTAAAAATTTACGCGACCGACCCAAACGCTGGCAGCGTTATAGTCATGCGCGATATATGTTATCTGTAGTTGTCAGCTAGTACGTGCCATCGAATTCGAAGAGATTGGCCAACCCGGTTTGAGTTGGGCACAATATGCCGAATAACGCCTCGTTCGCTTACAATCATGCTCATACTTAAGGCATTTAAAACCTAGAAAGAGAGGAGCAATGCAGATAAAACACCTTGCCGAAGGACACAAGTCCCCCCACCCCCCCCCCCCCCCCCCACCCACTCCCTGGAGATAATAATACTGCTGGCAGGGATATTTCAAGATTTCAATTCAATTCTTAAAACTGCCTATATGACTAAATTTTCAGCAAATTTACGCGAAAGTAGCCAAATATGTTTTTGTACATCTTACCATCAAACCTGACTACCACTGAAGGCAAACACAAAAACTGGCCACTGTAAACGGGTGGCCTTTGTAGACAGGTTCTTCAACACAGTCATGTTTCCTTCATAAGGGGTGCAATATAGGTGACCACTAAGATTAAGGTTTGATTGTAGACTGTTTTTCATATTTGCAAATATTACAAACAGTCTAACTTCGAGATTTCAAAGGATTTATCAAAAAATAGTTTTTAAAGCAAGCGACATGAGTGCCAGAGCTAGATGATACATGCTCTTTACAAGGCTTTCATTTCAATTATTGCCACTGAATGATGATAATAATCTGGATTTGTATATCGCTTTAATAATAAGAAATACTGTCTCTAAGCGCTTTATATAATTATATTATAACCCCGGGCATCGGATTCATTCACGAACAATGTGCACCATATCCACTCCCTGTGGAGTATTCCTACTATTTGGTCACCATGAGGGCAATTATTAACACAAATGTTTTCGCCATCCTACCTGGTCCCCATTTTTCTCCTAATTGGTATGGGTGGCAAATGTAGATTAATGCATTGGCAAAGAACATGAGTGCCGTGTCGGGGATCGAACACACGACCTTTGCGTTTCAAGTCAAGTGTTTAAACCACTCGGACACGACACCTCTACTTAAACCCTCTGTTAGCCCCCACATGTCGATCGGCTGACAGGAGTCTCACTCCAGTTAGGCTCAATCAAGACAGACGGCTCAAAGGGTAGAACTGCGACGAAAAATGATCACAAGATGCTTCCTTAATTGCACACTGTTCCTGGTTAAACGAATGGTATGGGACTAAAAAGGCGTCAGGTAGGAAATGTTGGGACCATGCAATTAAACAAAGGAATATACGCCATATCGTATCCAACTGAAACTAAGTGGCCAAAACTCTGTGTGTATGACCATGATAAACAGCTCTGGCTCGTTCAATATCTATTTTAATGAAATTGAGAAAATTATATCGGTTCTACATTGATTTCTTCCAGACCCGGATGTGACGATTCCCCTGACCTGGCCCGATGGCATGTACGGACTAACCCGACCCAAAGATGGTTGTCCCAACAAGGAGTTCACCTGGAACGAGGGATCTAGATACCAGGATACAGAGGATGATAATGGTGGCACCAACTCATGGAGTGATCCTATTCACATGACAGGGCAAGACTCCAGTGGCATGACGCAGAACTTTTGTATCAAAACCGTCACGAACGTTAATGAGAAATCGAAGTGGACCTGGCAGCCCGGAAGCTACTGCATCTACAAGTACGGTGGCAGTTGCCCTGCAGGTAGTTCACGTTTAATATTGTTCAATTTAAAAGTAATTCACGATGTCGGTATATGACTCTGATGTTCATCCAATTCATTTTTGCGATAGAAGCACAATAAAGTTTACATCACGCACACGCGCCCACCCAAGCACACGGCTTCACACATAATATATTTGGGTAGGATGTAGGATTTGCGAAAGGTTCTTCTTTAAATTTCATATTTCATTGTTTTTGTCCTGGCATAATGCACGTGGACTTTGGTGTTTACTGGCGTGTATTCATCAAATCTTTATCATCGTGATCCGTCATAGGCGGTTTAATATTAGGGGCTTTTCGTTTGTGTGGACGAGGACACCGTTCCCGTCCTCTAACGATGCGAATTGGAATCAGACATCCGTCCTGTTCACTACCTTATAACCCACGGGTGGCCAACCTTTTAAAGCTCACGGTTCACAGCTAACGATTGGCATAACTTAGCGGGCCTAAGGTAGTGTTCTCCCCCCTAACATAGTCATGCAATACGTGTACACCTGCAATTTTGCAAAAACAAACAAGCAAACAACAAAATCAGTGGGAAAAAAAATCAGGCTTACTTTTTTGTGTGATTTCTAGGGGGGGGGGGGGATTTGATGGACAAGTTTTAGCAAGTTAGACCGGTCACTAATTTGTCAGGTCTTGTTAAGTCTAGCTTCACCCTGTAACTCTCCATAATTTGCTAGATGCAGCGTGTCATAATGCCCATTACATTCACACTCTGGTGACAAATAATGCAAAGTGGGTTACTTTGATTTGATTTTGATTTTGATTTAACCCTCAACTTAGATACAACAATACAAATAAAAATGAAAAAGAGAGACTTGCAGAGAAGAAAAGGAAAGGGGAGAGAAGGAGCGTTGGTAATAATACAATAAATCTCATACATCTGCTGATTGAATGCAGGTTCGTTCATGAATGGAAAAACGATGCTAGGTCATGGACGATTACACATCATTGTTGAATATACAGTCAATGAACACACGAACATGAATACAGTAGAATTACACACTATGAAGAAATACTTCACAGATCAATCTGATTTTATGTTTCTGCCTTCATCAGAAACCTTCCTTTTCTTCGCGGGTCTCGAAGTCGATGCCTTGTTGGTTGTTATTTCAAACAAAATCAAGGATACGGCAGAAAGAATATCCTAATCTTATTAGTTGTACAATGTACATATCATTGAACGCGGTTTAAAGGGAAGGGGACTATCCAGTTTACGATTCGGATTCATGAGAAAATTCAATGGCGGGAGAAAAGGGTTGTAAGTTTCAAGACAAGTATGGCATTTCAAACATGGCATTTCAATTCACAACATTTGTATATTTACAAATGTTACTGCGGGCGGAAATTACGAACTGAAATTAACACTGCGAGTGATGTTAATGTCGTTAATGTAATGGAATGAGAGGAAATTTGAGGAGTTTTGTATCAACCAAGTAGTCAATTTGTTGTGAATGATGAAAACAAATTATGGAAATAGAGATTGCTGTGTGTAAATGTTTTACCCTATTTCATCACTGCTATGCGGGCCGCATTTCATTGATAAGCTATTTTTATATTTAATTTTTCAAAGCTCCGCGGGACGCGCCAAAAGAGCTAGCTCACGGGCCGCAACAAGAGCTTTTCACCTTTCCTGACCTTTCCCCATCATCTAGCTGACCTCTTAGTTTAATCCGACCTCTTAGCTTAATCCGACCTTTTATTTTCCTCTGACATTACACGTTTCCCTACCTTTCACTTTTATCTGACCTCAATTTTTCAAACAGACTTCGCGGAAGGCTATTTTTACGGTGGGGCCATGCTTGCTAGAGAATCACTCTTTTGCCTTCGACATTTTACCACTTTCTACATTTTTGCCTTTGAGCTTTCATTTATCAAACATTTCGCCTTCATCTGATCGTTTGTTTTAAGAATTGGCTGAGTTTTCATCGTTTTTTACCTTTCGCTTTTATATCATTTTTTTTTGTCTTGACCGACCTTTAAAAAAAAAAACTGATATTCCACCTTTTCTGACCTCTTAACTTTATCTGACCTTTCATCTTTATCAGACCTTTTTATCACCTATGTCACCGGCCTTCGCAGTTATATTTACTAGGACGATGAAAACAAGGATACACTTGCTCTTATGGTGGCACCTTGCTAGTCTAGTTCTGGACTCTATATTGACTTTTGTTATTCGCCGACTATAAACGTTAAGCCGAGTGATGGCGCGATCCTTAGTGATTGCACGATCCCCACAATCACTCGGCTTAACGTTAATAGTGGGGATCGCGCAATCACTAAGGATCGCGCCATCACTCGGCTTAACGTTAATAGTGGGGATCGCGCAATCACTAAGGATCGCGCCATCACTCGGCTTAACGTTTATAGTCGGCGAATAACAAAAATCAATATAGGGTCCAAAACTAGACTAGTACCTTGCCGGCTTGGAACTCATTTTCGCTATTTTCTGACCATTTAGACCCACCTTTATGTGAATGTACGCCTTTTAGCTTTGTTTTAATATATTGACCTTTCGCCTTTATATCACCTTTCCCTTCCTGTTTCCTCGACCTTCACTGAATGTATTATACTGGTGCGACGAGGACAAGAGCAACAATTAGAACTCGTACGGCGGGACTTGGCCTGCGAGAAAGTCACCCTATCACCTATATGTAATCTCTTGTTTTATCCAATCTGTTCTCTTGAGTTATCTTTCATATTTAATTGACCTATCGCCTTTCCTGACCTTTCACATTCAGCTGAAATTTGCACTTGATCTGACCTTTAACCTTTATCTGATATTTGTTAACATCTTTTTCCTCAGCCTTCACCGAAGGTTGGATTTACTGGGATGATGAGGATACCAACAACCAGAACTCGAAAAGCGGGACCTTGCCGTCTGGAAGCTACGGCTACAAAGATAACACCGAATCCTGCTGTCGCAGCGATGGTGTGACTGACCAGGCCATCTTCCTACCCACCGATGATAACTTCTACCTCTTCTCACAGTTCGAGAATTGCCAGACGGTGTGTATTGAACATATTCAAAAACATATCTCACAAAAGTGTTTCTCTTTAAATGCATACTGAAAGCCCCCCCCCCCTAATGATAATTATTAAAAAAAAACACATAACAAAACAAAACACTGTTTTCGCCGTAGTAAAGTGTAAATAATTTTGCAACGTTATTACAATACTTCTTGATGTTCTTTCCCCTTCTTCTTATGATTATGATTATTATTATCATTATTATTATCATGATCATCTTCATCATCAACAAATATTATATCCTTTTTATTACCAGTATCATCATTGTTAATATTACTACATATTAAGTACGTCTTCATTCCATCTTACGTTACACAATTTGTATCTTGTTTAGGTGAACGGGATGACTGTATCAAAGGAATGGTTTTATTGGGACACTGAAGACCACAATAACAGCGACAGGATGTCTTCAGTACACCCTTACCAAGGCGTTTACTCTAACGGTAAAAACGTCAACCTCAACTTCTGCTACTACCAAAAAGAGTGAGGTTATTTAGCACATATTTTGATTTAACGTCTTCAATGGATAACGACCACTAACAGTGACATAGGTCAAAGCATAGCTGGTAGAGTAGAGTTATATATTTATCGTACGGGAAGGTGCTATCGTTCGTAGGTTAAACAAGAAGCTTGTGTTTTGAGAAACGTGAACAAAATTGTGACTTTTTAAAATTCTTTGTTATGCTATTATGAAAGGGTGACATAGAATAAGTGTATCCTGTAGAAGATGTCTCTTCAAATTTACATCCTCATTTTCAACATAATGACAAGTAATACAGCTGAGGTTCTGGATCACACACATTTTGTGTGGTCCCATACACATTTTTGTGACTTTTAGGAAGACTAAACTGATTCATTATCATTATGATGACTATTCCGGGCTACATTAATGATTAACCTAGCTCAGTAGGCCTACGCTACATGGGTCAAACCATCGGCAGGCCTGTGTCATCAAGGGGGGAGGGGGGTGGGGTGGGGGTGGTGGCTGGTGAATTAAATACCGAATTCACATGCAACATAATTATTAGGGGAGCTTGTAGAAGAGGTCCTATTTTACTAAATAATAATAAATAAATAAATATTTCAACTCATATTTCCTACGATACACTTTTATATTTCCCCTATGGAAATAGCCTAAATAGAATGAGAACGAGCTGACTAAATTCTTCACATTTCGCAGAACTCTGCTTTCCCTTTAAGTTTAAGAAAGGATTGTCGGAATGAGCTGGGACTCACGGTGTAGTAGTTCTTAAAACGGTGATAAAATTAACTTTAAGGAAAAAAACAGTAAAAATATGATTTATTTTTAATGAAACGGTGTGGTTTAATGTATTTAAATTATGTAAGAATAATACTTCTAAGTAGGCTAATATATGTTAGGGCTGTAGATTTTTTTTATTGTTCCATTAATCGGCTTAATTTGAGCAATCAACAGAGATCAACTCTTTTATGCACGAATATTGGATCATGAATGTTACGTAAACTTATTTCTAAAGCAATGTGTAGTGGCCCAGGTATTTAGAACAGAAGACTGAAAGGTCACTGTATTGTTTTCATTGGTCTACTGTTTTTCTTCGCTAAAAATTAATCCGTTTCAGGACATTTAGAAGTGAAGTACTGTGGTTATGGGTATTTCTTGCAGAGGAAAATAAGTAAAAGTAGAATAAATGCATAGTGTGACGGGAACTTAATCGGATTTCATTGAGTTTCTTGTTACGGTGTTATATGATTGTCGTTATATAGCAGAAGAATGTGTTAGTGAAGAGAGGGAAAGATAGATGCAGATAGAGAGAGAGAGAGAGAACGGGATGAGAAAGGGAGGGGTTTATTGAGAGTGAGGGGAAAAAGATGGAGGGGAGTTATGGAGAAAGAGAGAGAGAGAGAGAGAGTGAGAGAGAGAGAGAGAGAGAGAGAGTGTGTGTGTGTGTGTGTGCCTGAGATAAAATGAAGGGAGAAGAGAAGTAGAAATATAGAGATTTTAAAAGAAAGAGAGAGAGAGAGAGGGAGGTATTCAATATCTAAAAAAAAAAATAATGCAAAAGAAATGGAAATGTAGATAGAGAGAGAGAGTGAATATGAGCATAGAGAGCGGGGGGGGGGGGGGAAGAGGGAGAGGGAGGGAGAGAGAGAGAGAGAGAGAGAGAGCGAGATGGAGAGCGTGAGTCCGGTATGAAAGGGAATGAGGTGAAAAGTAAAGATAGATATTTAAAGAGAGAAAGAGAGATTAAAAATAAAATGAGAATGAGGGGTGGAAATATCGATAGAAGAGGTGGATCTAGACTAACTAAAGAGAAATAGAGATAGTGAGAGAGGAAGAGAAGGGGAGAAAGAGAGGAAAAGAGATAGAGAGAAAAGGGAGAGAGATTGAGATGAAGGGGAAGGAGAAAATAAGTAGTTATAGGTTGGTGAAGGAGTGTTGCTGAATAGTTAGAAAAGGTAGATGCAATAGCAAAAGGAAGAATGAATACTATAAATGAGATATTTGAGCTAAATGAAGAAGTTTAGAATAACTGATCGCGGAGAGGTGGAAACGAATGGAAAGGAAGAATGTGAAAAAATGAAAAAACATTTTGGTGACTTTTAGGAAGACTAAGCCTATTTCTTATCATGTTCATGATTCCGCAATCTCAAAGTATACATCAATATTCATGTGCTACACCATCAACCTTTTTCAATCACTTCCACAACGTTTCTTTTACAATGCAGACGCTTGACCGAAATTCAACTTTATCTTAAAATTTCATAGAGCTCCGAAATAGTTCGCTGTCCAGAATGGTATGCGGAATGGAACTATTTCTAGTCATAATTATTTCCTACGATACACTCCCGCCCCCCCCCCCCCACTCAGTGTTATTTAGGGTACGCATATGCGAGTTCCCTCCTTTTGAAAACACCCCATAAGTCCGGTGTGTAAAGTCAAGAATGAGAACGAGCTGACTAAATTCTTCACATTTCGCAGAACTCTGCTGTCACTTTAAGTATAAGGAAATATTTGTTTTTACTGGGATTCGCGGTTTAGTAATTTTTAAAACGGTGATAAATGAACTTTAAGGAAAATAACAGTACAAATATGATTTATTTTTAATGAAACGGGGTGGTTTAATGTACTTAAACTATGTAATAATAATGGTTCTTGGTAGGCTATAATATGTTAGGACTGTAGATTTTCTTATATTTTTCAATTAATCAGGTTAATTTGAGCAATCAGCAGAGATCAACTCTTTTATGCACGAATATTGGAATATGAAGGTTACGTTAACTTATTTCCAAAGCAAAGTGTATTTATTAGAGACTGAAAAGTCACTGATAAATGTTTTCATTGGTCTACTTCTTTTCTTCGGTAACAATTAATCTGATTCACTAAGCAGTGTACGGCTATGGTTATGGTTATTTCTTGCAGATGAAAATAAGTTAGAGTAGAATAAATGCATATTGTGACGGAAACTTAATTTAGTTTAATGGAGTTTCTTGTTACAGTGTTATGACTGTTGTTATGGAGCAGACGAATGTGCTAGTGAAGAGAGGGGGAGAGAGAGAGACAGAGACAGAGGTTGGAAGAGAAAAAGAGATATTAAAAATAAATTGAGAAAGAGATGGAAATATCGATAGAAAAGGTTGATCTAGGTTAAAAATTAAAGAGAAATAGAGATGGCGAGGGAGAAAAATAGAGAAAGAGAGAGATAGAGAGAGGGAAAGCGACACAGAGAAAGAGGGAGAGAGGCTGGGATGAAAGGGAATGAGAAGAAAAGTAATGAGAGGTTTAGAAAAGGAGTGATTAAAGAAGAAAAAAGATGAAATGAGAATAAGATCGAAATATAGATAAATAGTTAGGAAAGGTTGATGCAGGAGAAAAAGAAAATGTCACAGTGAAAGATAAAGATAAAGAGAGAGAGAGAGCATGGGATGAAAGAGAAGGAGAAGAGAAGTAGAAGTAGAAAGAGGTTGAAAGAGAGAGAGAGAGAGAGAGAGCGATGGATGGACGCGTATGGAAAAGGAATCAGAGAGAAACAAAAATTTAAGTTTGGATGAATAGTTAGAAAAGGCTGATGTAAGAGAAAAAGAAAGAGCAATAGTGAGACGTAGAAAGTGCCTGGGATAAAAGGAAATGTGATGAGGAGTAGCGAGAGAGGTTGAAAGAGAAAAATAAATATTAAAGATAAATTGGGAAAGATAGGTATCGATAGAAAAGGTTGATCTATTTTTTTTTTAAAGGGAGAAATAGAGATAGGGAGGGAGAAAGATAGAGGAAGAGAGACAGAGACAGAGAGACAGAGAAAGATATAAAGGGGAACGGAGGGGGGGGGGGGGGGGGAGAAAGAGCAGACAAAGGGGTCCCTTGTATGACAGATGAGAGGAGATGGCAAGAAGCATTTAGAAATGCAGAAAATCGAGATAAAATCTATCACAAGTCATTCACATAGTGCAATCTTGAACTGTGAAATAAAAATAGTATTACAATTTATTAAGAAGATTTATAAAGTAATGAAGGGCGCTGCACTTGAAGCGTTTTGTTTTACAAAGGTATTGTTTGATCAAGATCTTAGAGAATAAGTGCTTTTGTTGTCTAGGAGGTAAACGTTCTTTAAATTTATTGTGGGTGTTTGGCAAGAGCATTGGTAAAGTCCATGCATAACTCCTCAAGTCTTGCTTCTAATGAACGTAGATCGCACGTTTCCAAAGCTGCTTCAAAACTTTGATTCTGACGTCCTAAAATGATTTTGCAATCTCGTTTCTGCATACGTTCTAAAGTTGATACATGAGTTTCTGCAAAATTACCTTTGAAAACGGTAACCCCATAATCTCAGATCGAATTAATGTATCATTTATATATATAAGTAAAAGGTCATCTGAAACAGGCGCGTACGCAGGGGGGGTGGGGGGGGGTGGGGGGGGGGTAAACCCCCCTTGAATTTTTGTTATGTGTATGTTTTGGGGGACCCCCCCCCCCCCTTTTTGATTTTGCATTTTGCCCCGACCCCTAAGATAAACAAAAATCCTCTATGTGGGCCCTACAGAGAAACTTGTTACTGGGGACCGGGTGAAAATGCAAAAATTATTGATAATTTATTGCATTTTTTTTTTTTTTTTTTTGTATTTGTGGGGGTAGCGACGTACCATAGCCACCACCGCTGTGTACAGTCATGATTCAGTGGCTAGGCAATGGCCTCGTAACTGCGAGCCCCCAGAATAAAAACAGTGTCGATCAGCTATATTAATGCCCTTGTGTGAGGCATTAATCCTCATTACTGTCAGTTATGACTTAAGGACGTAGGTCCCCTAGTTGATTAGCATAGTAGCACACACATGCTTTAGTAGCCACGCAAAACAAATACTCGCAAATTATTATTCAATAAAATCTGAGAATGTATACTATTATCTAGATCTATTAGGTATAAATCATTGTCAAAATCATCCTATAAATTGGGGTACAAAAAATTATTCCATCATTATGAACAACAGTGTATAAATAGAGAGAGGTGAAGGGTTTAATGGTGTGATTCTTTTTGTTTTGTTTTTTTGTTTACCTTACTACCAAGAAAGCATTTATATGCTTGTTTATAAGTAATGTCTGGATTACATTTGGCCTGCGGTTAGTGTACGGAGCCCGTATCCTGGCAGGAGACGGCCATGAGATATTCTTACGGATTCACGGGCTCTGCGGCCTCTACGGGTTTGTTTCGGGGAAAGTAAGCCCGTACCCCGGAGACATGTCGTATGTGGCATTGCACGATCCCGAACGGGCATCACGCGGAGACCTCGTGCAGATCGTGCAGCAGTCGCCCGATATTTTGGTGAACATGGGGGCAAAAAAAAAAAGTTCAAAAACGGCACGGCGGCTGCACGGTCACCGCGACTTCTGGCGCAACCTCTGCACGGAAGTTGCACGGGCTTAGTACGATTTCCATGCGGAGGCTGCGTAGACTGCACAGCTACTGCACTGCAATTGCAAGATTTCCGTACAATCTCCAAGCACACGTAACAGATAAGTAGGTTTTTTCCCCGTATTTTGCCAAACTGGCCATTTTTTCACATCAAAACTGTGACTTGAATATGATACGTATACGTATACGTATATGATATGTATATAATACTAATTAAAAATGATTCCTCTATGGCCACCATTTCTTTCTCTCTCCCGCTCTGTCTCCCACTCTCTCTCTTTCTCTCTCTCTCTCTCTCACCCTCTATCCCCCTCTCTCTGTCTTCTTCTTCTCTTTCTGCTGTGTTCCCCCTTTTTCTGTTTGTCACTCGCTCATTCTTTTTTCTTCATGTATCATCCTCATCTTGTCATTCTGCTACTGTTTCTGATTTTTTTTTTTGTCTCGTTAATTTTTTTGTATTTATTATTGTCTGTCGTTTCTTTTTTTGATTCCGTAATTTTTTTCAAAATTAAATTATAAATGTATTAAGTTTAATTATTATAGTGCGAACCTACACCTAACAAGCATTGCTTTCAAGTAGGTTCATTTTTTAATTTCCTGTAACCAAATCATTTTGCATTACATGAAAAAAATACAATGTCAAAGATATTTCAATGCTAATTTCTATTATATCATTATGTTTATTATTGTATGTCATTGTTTATATTATGTGAAAAGAAATGAAAAATAAATTCAATCTGGATAGAGCTATTATTACTGCTATGACCAAGTCCCTCGGAGGGGACTTCAAGGCCGTCGGTCCCATTTTGTGCTTACTTTCAAGCATACACATGCCTTTCTTAGCAGTCAGGTTAAAAACAAAAGTATTTGCGCATTGACTTGGTTTCGAACCCAGAACATCCATCCAGGTTACAATACTACCGCTCTTCCAATAAGCCATTACGTCATCCCTCTGAGCCATTAGGTAAAGTACAAACCACCTTATGTTCCTTTTTAAGGCCTAATTATCATTGAAGTACTACTTCATTAACTCGTATAGTTTCCAACAGCTGCTTTTTGGAGGTTATCGTCGTCACTGACCATAGGTGACACGTGATACAAGTGCTTCATGATCTGATTAATAATTTTCATAAGTATATGTATATGATGAAACATCTTATAACACCCTTATATTATTATTACTTCATTTCAATCCATTCTGATATATTAACACAATACCATAAAATCAGTTTACAAAGACCAGCACTTTACTAAATTAAATATAAGCAAAGAAAAACAATTAGGAATAATACAACATTTGGACACAAAATTCACTTTTAAAAAGTAACATAATGTGAGTGGTAAATGAATGTCATTATTACCCTAAGTTTGATATAGATGTTGAATTTTATTAGGAGGTTGGCCAAATTAAAGAGGACAAATTTTGTCGATAACTAATGATAACAATTAATATCAATTTTTGGTCTAAGGCAAATTGAAATAAAAAGAAGATAAACGCAAACTCCTTGTTGGTTGAAATAAGTATACCTGTAAAGACACACATTTAATGTTTGGATATTTCGTTTTGTATATTTGTTAATCAACAACATGAATGATACACATAGTGGAGATAGAATTCAGATGAAGGTAGTCCATTTTCGGTGGTAATGACAATATATATATATATATATATCTATCAGTTATTGTATAGCGCATATCACATAATAATATATATAACGTCTCTATGCGTAAGAAGTAAGAACTTTAGAAATTATTACCCTAGCTTTAGCTTCGGCAGCCGTTATCCGTTACACAGTGCATTTCAAGGAATAATCCTATACCAGGTACCCATTTACCTCACCTGGGTCGAGTGTGGCAAATGTAGATTAATGTCTTGCCAAAGTACATTAGTGTCGAGGCGCGGACCTCGTGATCCACAGTCCGGTGACATAGACATTCGACCACTAATACAAATTGTTACATAAGGTGAACATGTAACAAATACAATTAGTTTTATCTTCAACGTAAACGATACACTCAATTACTCACAATGTGATATTCCACATAGTGTATGAAACAACGCAAAACAACGTTTCTGAAAATGTATTATTTTTGTGTGGATACTATTCAGTCAAATTCGAATAACGATTTTGTAATGTTCTGTTTATCTTCAACGTAAGCGATACACTCACTGACTCACAATGTGATATTGAATTGTATGAAACACCGAAAAACAATAAGTATGTATGTTATAATATCAATGATAATAACACAAATTGGTTATTGTAAAGCCCTCATGTCTGGCGCACAGGCACGCCTGGCGAGCTCCACTGGTATATTACCCCTGTTTTAGGAGCTGTTCGGCGCTCCTGAAATTGATACCTCGGCTGGGTGGAGTGTGGCAATTCTAGCTGAATGTCATGACGTCAGTACCGTGGCAGGAGTTCGAATCCCGTACCCTGTGATTCACAGTCAGGAGACTTATCCTCTGCACCTCTAGCTAATAAAGAATTAGGCTTATTGTTACATTATGTTGTTTATATTTATATAACACACTATTTCTATTTTGAAATCAATTGTTTAAAATATTTCCCCATGTTTTGTATTTAACTATTTGCTTTTTTGTGATATTTGCCCAATGCAAGATGCCATTTTTTCCCTGCATAAAACAGTAATTTGTTGTTGTCCTTGGATATTGTGTCTCCCTCTTATTTATAAAGTGAAGTTTTAAAATGAAATCAGATAGCGCTAGCTCATTTTGACCCCTACGCAACAATACCCTATTATTATTTGTTATAGTTAAAGTACACACATTTTATGTAATTCCCAGCTGTTTTAAGATGAGAGCCTGGAAAATAATCGATGATTTTTATTTAAGGTTAATTGCAATTGCTGACGAAGTAGCAGCTGGGAGAAGGCTGGGCTTATTAAAGTGTCACTCGTGAGAGTCGTTGAAAATGACAGGTCATGTTAGTACCAACAAGACATACATGTAATGGCCGTTAAAAAGTGAAAATAATATAGGGCTGTTGGATGCAATATTTAAGGTTAATTGCAATTGACAAGCCCCTCCAATTTCATATTTAAAGCAAAAAGATTATAGGATGGAGTGCCAGCTGGGAATAAGCAAGGCTTATCAAAGTGTCACTCGTGAGAGTCGCTGAAAATGGCAGGTCATGTTAGTACCAGCAAAGGATACACGTAATAGCCGTGAAAAAGTGAAAATAATATACGGGTGCGGGATTGCAAACCATCGTAGTTTCTTAAAACTACCAATACCGGGGCAACTGGGACCTCATATCACTTATATTTATTTCTAATATCAAGCCAATTATAATATTGGCATGAATAACAAACGCTATTACTCAATGAAATGAATACATCAAAATGCATCACGTATGAAACGGTTAGGATTATTAGCTCGCTCGTTTCGCCTGTCGCTAAGTAATTTCTGTAAAAAAAGTAAGACCCATAGCTCTTTTCTGATGTACATTTTCTTTAGCCTAAAACGCTTCATATAGATCACCTAAGATGATGGTTTGATTTTACATGACTGCTAAGAAACATGTGTATGCTTGAAAAGAGCAAATAGGGGGCGACAGCTAAAAGTACTCTCCAAGAGAATTATTAATGAGGATAAATGCCTCACCAAAGAGCACTTCCGAATCCGGGACCACCTAGTTACGAGACCACTGCTCTATACCACTGAGTCATAGCGTCTCCTCTGAATAAAACGGTTATTATACACCGGAGCGAAAAAGTCTATACACAACAACTCACATATCCCTGACACAACGAATGCGAAATCTTGAGCATATTAAATGGATGGTGGGCAAACTTTCAAATGATGAAAAGCAAAACTTCGGTCTCAGCTTTACAATATTTTCAGTTATAGCAAGTGCATTGCTCACTATAATTGCATTTGTATTAATTCCTTTCTCTGTGAAATATAAAACAGAATATGTTATTGCTGACACACATAGTAAACACGTTAGGTATAGTTAACAAGCAAATTATTCATACCCATCGTAAATTGCACGTCTTTCTATTTTTCGTAAACCAAGAATGCAAGGTGAACTGGTTGGATTAGAGCCTTTGTTTATAGTTTTAGATGTAAGCTTTAATATGCCACAGTATCAAGAAATCCAATTGACACACACTTAAAAAAGTACAAACTTAGTAAGGGTATGAATAATGTATGTGTTAACAGTATATTTACAGTTTGCATATTGTTACGTAACAGAGTTTTCTCAGGGCTCAAGGTCGACGCATAGGCGCTCATGATTGGTTCATCAAGATGACGAGCTTAACGGGTTGAACAGCCCGGACGAATTTTGCGGTCCAAGTCCTATAAAAGGGGTTGTTTCTTCACAGAAATCGTCTTTGGGCGCACCTTTGCGACGCAAGGAAGTTCAGAGGTAAGTCGGCTAGAACCTTAATAATTCATCAGTTTTTTGTCACCAATGCTTTGGTAATATTTCAGGTTATTATACTTCAGTGCTTCATGAGAGCTGGCTCTTGATTTAGATATTTGCCTATGGATTTCAGCAACTTTATAGGCCTATACCTCCAAGTCATCTTGACTTCCCTTTTTAGTGATTATGCTAGATCTGTATAAATATCGTTATCTCTGTTAGTAAATCAATAAATAATAATAATAATATTTAATTTTTATATAGCGCTTAATACAAATGTCTCTAAGCGCTTTACAACTATACTATTACCCCGGTCAACGTAAGACCCATTGGTAAATTCTGTCTTCAGTGATCTGTCTCCAGTTAACTCCACTGTTAGAATTGCCTATTTCTATGAACATAATTGTAATTAACATCGATGTTAATTCATTATATAATTGATGTGAACCAATCGCCACTCTTAAAAAAGCCGAGGCTCTAGATATCTTCACTCTTGATGCGATTGAGCCGGACTGATCGCTAATTTTCCTTTCAATTGCGAACCTAAAAACAAAAAACTCTTTCTTTATGAATGAGTGTGATTAGAAGACATAAATCCTTTCTCGATTTCAAATTGTAGTTTTATATCCCATTTCAAATAATTTCATTCTTTCCTATTGATTTCAAAACACAAATCGTCGATCGATGTCAACGTCTTCCTCTATTTTATATTTTAAAATAATAGTTTTATTTTTTCCTACTGATTGAAAAACCGAACTATTTGCTCGATGTCAGTTTGTTGTTTTACTTCAGATTTCATCCCTTTTTACGTTCTTTCCTGTTGATTGAAAAACATAAATCCTTGCTCGATGTCAACTTCTCGTTTTCTCTCCCATGTCAGCTATTTCAAGGTAAATTCCGCAGAAGAGCCAAGATGTTTGGCGGGAAAAAGTCTACCCCAGTCATCCTTCTCGTGATTCTACTTCTTCAGGATGCGCATAGGTGTTCTGCGCAGCTACCGATACCCAGCGGCGTCACTTTCCTGGGTATCGGGTATAACATCATCGAGGGGAACCCTGAGGGGGGCGACATGGCCACCGGGGGCGTCGACCCCGGACTCCTGGTTAGTCGGTCGATCTTCGTCATGACGTACGACGAGGGTAAGATCACTAACGATGAAAAGTACCAGATCCCAGACGAAGTTAACTATGTACTTCGGGACGCCGCCTATACCTCATCTTCAGCGACAACCTTTCATGGTACTTCCAGTTATGCCGAGAAGCTTTCATCTCAGGTGGATGTTGGTGGTGAGTTATTTCAATTTCAATCTAAAGTCTAGCAATTATGTATTTTACTCATTTTTCCTTCATATTTACATGATTGTTTAAATCATTAAATGTACACTGTTGGTCATAATGGTGGAATAATTATTTTTACCCCAGTTTAGGGAAGGATTAAAAAAAATATTTATTTCTAATAGATCTAGATAATGGCATACATTCTCAGATTTTATTGAATATTAATTTGCGAGTGTTTGTTTTGCGTGACTGCTGAATCATATGTGTGCTACTATGCTAATCAGCTAGGGAACCTACGTCCTTAAATCATAATTGACAGTAATGAGGATTAATGCCTCACAAAAGGGCACTAATAAAGCTGATCGACACGATTTTTATCCTGGGGCCTCACAGTAACGAGACCATTGCTTAACCCCTGAATCATGACTGTACGCAGTGTTTGCTAGGGTACGCGGCCGCCCCCACAAATCCCCCAAAACGAAGAAAATGCAATAAATTGCATTTTTCCCCGGCCCCCAACAGGAAAAATTCCTCTGTGTGACCATGCCTTGAACCATAATGCATGGCCCTACAGAGGAATGTTTCCTGTTGGGGGCCGGGGGGAAATGCAATGAATTTTTGACAATTTATTGCATTTTCTTTGTTTTGGGGGATTTGTCGAAGGGGCCGCGTACCCTAGCAAACACTGCGTACAGTCATGATTCAGGGGTTAAGCAATGGTCTCGTTACTGTGAGGCCCCAGGATAAAAATCGTGTCGATCAGCTTTATTAGTGCCCTTTTGTGAGGCATTAATCCTCATTACTGTCAATTGTGATTTAAGGACGTAGGTCCCTTAGCTGATTAGCATAGTAGCACACATATGATTAAGCAGTCACGCAAAACAAACACTCGCAAATTAATATTCAATAAAATTTCAGAATGTATGCCATTATCTAGATCTTTTAGAAATAAATAGTTTTTTAAAATCCTTCCCTAAACTGGGGTAAAAATAAATATTCCACCATTATGACCAACAGTGTATATAACAAGAGAAAGCGATATTATTATAGTAACGATGATAATAGTACTTACAATAATGATAATGAAAATAATTTTGGTGATGATAATAATAATGATTATCATAATAATAATGATAATGATAATGACAAAAAGTGAATTATGCTTTTGAAGCGCATAATAAAACAAAGTCATGTCTCTATGCGGTTTACAAATATGATGGCATAGAAAGTTTATTAATCGAAATCGAAAGAATCTAAAAACTACGTAAAGTACCGAGAAGTATTAAGGAATAATACAAAAATGTATTCAGAATATTCAAACACATCATGTGCTGTATAAATCATGAATGATTTTTAAGAACACAAGACAAGGAAGAAGACTTAAATCCCGTTAACGGTTAAGCAAGCATAAGCTTATGTATATGCCTGTATGAATCATAAAGTATATATTAATTTCGGAAGAGAATAAATATAAAGAAAGAATATTTCCACCTGTGTATCATAATTGACTGTACCGGTTGCATACATTAATGATTGCATAATTTTTATGCAGCAGTCGTTTCGATGGGCATAATGGGTTATACCAAAGAGATTTAAGAGCAGGAGTCCTAACTGGCAACAAATTATTTCAAGCAGCTGCCGTTTTCTAAGGTTGCGCAATTCAATATACAGGTGTGCTGTGACCTTTCATGTCCGAGGTTCGAAGCCTCCAACATCTATGCTCGAGAAGTTAGTTTTTCCACAAAGAAATATCGTTAATATTTCACTTTTTATATGAAATAACGAGAGAAAAATCAAACAGATAATAAAATATGAATAAAAAGCCCAATTGTGTCAAGAAAAGTGTTTACATTGTATAATAGCAGTTTTAATTTGTTAAAAGCAGTAAAATGTTAAAATCTTAAAACCTGCAATTTGACACGTTTCCGATTACTTCCGGCTCACGAAAATATATTTTTTTATTTGTTCAAGTTAAGTATTTATGATGTTTAATACGTGTCAGATTAGTGCCCACACATGCCCAGTCAAATAATTTTGATTAATATTTCAGGAAATTTTGCTCCATTTCCTTTCACTTGCCTCCTGTAAAGGTGAACACTATGTACTGCTCGTATTATTAGACGAGTGGTAGCGAAAAGTAATTGTCATTACAAAAGCATAACCCCCTTTCAAAGTGGCCGTTAGTTTGTAGCTAGGTACGAATCTTTTGTCTACCAGTTACATGCCTGATCATCGAAGATGGTACAGAGGGAATGAGCTAGATATCACTCCACTTTTAAAACTCCTTGGTTATACAGTTTTACATTATAAAAGGTGATCAAGAAGCACTGTATTTCATTGTAAATGATAAAAACGCAGAAGGTGGTAAACAGGCAACTTATTCAGGTCCCATCTTTAATAATTATGTTACATTCAATGACACAAATTACCTTTATATACCCATTCGCAAATAGTCTCTTGAAGTGTCTTATAATTTTGATCTCTTTTTCATAGGTCATAGGTCAGAGGTTTGACCAATTAGAGTGTAATTAAGAAACAGGCATGCGCGTTCGATCGAAGCACGAACCACAAAATTCATCATTTCTGTCAAAGATATAACTGTCTTACTCACCTTCGATCCTAATCGTCAATGTATTTCTGTCGCATGGTTCGAGAAATGGATAACTGATGTAGTGTATCCCTTTTGCAGCCAACACCAAAAGTTGTAGAACTTTGCAGGAATTATGAATATGTCCTATCTGTGAAATTTAAACGTAAGCAGTTCCCTAGTATTCCAATTATGCAAGAAGACCCGTTTACTTTCTAAACTTCACTGTCAGACACTATTGAGTGATTAACTGACTTCTTTGGTAATAACATACATAACATGAGCTGTAAAGGGTACATGAGCTTTTGTCTATATTAATAACCCACTTCTTGAAATGACCAAAATTAAACTGATTGATCTTTGCGCTGCACAAAACGTACGACCATTTGGTACAAGGGTCTGAAAATCAGCCTATTTAATTAAACGAGCGCGCTCGCTAAATTCGATTCGACAACTAACGGATATTTTTCACAAAAGACATTATCAAGCCCTTTTGTTTTGAGGGAGATCGAAATTAGTATTTTCTTTCAAATGCCGTTGGAATTTAAACTTTTCATTTGTTGGGCCTGCAAATGGGACAACGTATGCCTACCTTTAACCAATAAGTATATTGATCAATTAATCATTCAGTGATACTTGTAAAAATAACGAATAACCTAATACACCAGTATTTATATCATTCATATAACAACACATGCTTATAACAATCCTTCATTTCTTTTCAGGTGGATATAGCGGCTTGTTTGCTAGTGTTGAATTCGCCGCAAGCTCCCGTAAGTAATTCACAAATTATTATGATAATGTTCGTAGATTGTAATGCAATTATGAGAAATAAATCGCAAAAGTATTATATGCAGCATACAATATGAGTCATCAGTATATACGTAGGCCATATATTATTAAAGGGATATAGACAATCACACACACTTTTTTCCCCGTATTTTTTAAATTTGATTTGATTCATTGATTCAAAACAATACTAACAATTCTCAAAATGCAATTCAGTTTACTAAATACATGTACAATTAATAAATTACGATTAAAAACGATTTGGGGAATTAAATCAGTTTAAAATTTAAGCAAGAACCACGCACACACACACACGCACGCCAGACATTAGCGTAATACTCACTATTGTGATTTTTTTTTGTATACGATTTTTTTTTTCTTCTTCTTTTTATTATTATTATCATTATTATCATAATTATTTTATTATTATTACTTTTCTCAGGTTATCAACAAATTGAAGCGCGAACGGACAGCGAGGGTTACATCTACTACGCGAACCAAACCGTATCAAACATGGGAAACGCTCGTTACTTGACGGAGCTTGCAGGTCCTGACAAATACACCCTCAACAATGGATTCGTTTCAACCGCATGTAGTCTACCAACGGCTTACGCTGAGGATGACTACATGACTTTCCTCGATACCTGGGGAACTGTAAGGAACACCATATGTTTCCAAAATAAACACTTTTCTTCTTCATTATTTGGTTTAAAAACAAAGCGAAATTAAATTTCACGTCTGTTCGGCGTTATTTTTATTTGCAGAACAATTAAACGATGAAAATCACTTTCCTTTTTACACGTTATCAAAGCTCACTTTTACATTATTTCAGCTTAATAAAAGTTGTTTTTAAAATCTCTAATTTGGGTGCATACCAAACAATGAACAAAGATTTTGGTTTTGAAAAAATATACATAAGCTTATATTACTTGAAATGTTAAACGCCATTAAATATCTCATTTTTTTCATATGAAAAGTTCGCTCCTGTTAAACAGTTGGTTTCAATGAAGGCAGTTACATAAATGAAACAGTTAAATGGAAGTTTGATCATATTGCAATTAAAAGAAGAAAAATATAAATTGTCAAAAGTTGTAATCAATGAAATCGAAACAAATTCCAGAAATTTCTTTAAAATATTATAAGGAAAAAATTGTAGCCTATTGTGGAAACTAACTCCAATAATAGACGACACTACAAATGCTGATAGGACGTTCATTGTTCAGTAAGCAGTGGCTACTTTTGTTAAATGTATGAATTTATGACGTATAAATGTTTATCATAAATGTCTAATAGTTAAAAAAAAAAATACGCATTAGAGTTAACTTACGTAATTAAGGAAATCTAAAGAAGCCATAGCCTAAAGATCATCATCATTATTATAGAGTATTTTGTCATCACGAAAATGTATCCATGATGTTTCGTATCATATTTATGTTCTTTGTGAACTTTGTCCGAGCCTTTATAAAGACACTCAGTAGTTAGCTCTCATGGGGAATTCAACACGGTTCGGGTGTTTACCCAATAACAGGTGTTGTCAATCACCAGGGTTAGCCTTGAGTTTTATGACCATTCGACCTTATGTAATGCTTTGCTTTTCTCTAACCCGACCCGAAGCGGGATCCGAAGCTAGACTCTCCGAGAGATAATGGGGTAATTCTTGACTAGCCAGCGAGTTTGCTGTGTGCAGATTTGTATTCCCATTAATTGTTTTCCCACCAAGTCTGGTGTCAGCGAATTATGGCCTTCTGCACATGGAAACTGACGCGTGACTCCCTTTAACTCTACCTGTGACCAAACCAAATATCCATGTTGAATGACATTGGACCAATAAATATATTGAATTGAATGGAATTGAATTGAAAAAATGACCCTAACTTCGAGGGAAACTAATTTTGAGTGTTCTTTATTTTGACAGCATGTCGTCACCGAGGTGGATCTAGGAACCAGGGAGGGTTCGAACTATGAGGAGCACAGGACGGACTTCGTCTCGTATGCTTCAACAAATGTAAGACTACATTTCAAGAGAAAAAATAGGAGTGTTTGTAAATTAATTTGTCTTGCGTTCAAATTCGACGATTTTATTGCTGTCAGGTATATCTCGGGTTTATATTCCCTTTACTAGTTTTCAAATCTATGAAGTTTTCGTTAATATCTATATATGTTTCATTTAAATTAATGAACAATGTGCTTCTTTAGCAATTTAGTCATTCGATTTGGCGCAACACGATTTTCTGACATCGCGAGTGTGTACTTCTAGCCTTCTAATTCATTTGTAGCATTCAAATTAGCACTTTGTGCACTTAAATTGATGGTCAATATACATTTCTAGTTGATTACACACTTTTTGTATCTCATTCTTTCAAGATTGTTTTGTTCATGTACAGTGTATTTCATCATATTTTTTTCCTTGCACTTATACACTTATACTTATCAGATTTATCTGATATTCATCGGCATTTCAGTTTGATTGTTTAGAAAGAAAAGAAAAAAGAATTCCATCTACGGACTTGATGGTCTAAATATGTTTGTAGATTGCCATGTTTACTTAATGTCTGACTACACCCATATGCAGTGTCTTGAACATGGTGAATAAGTGGAATAACAAAATAGACCCCAATGGCAAATCATGCATTTTAATTGCATTATTTTAAAACTGTCAACATGTGTTTCATTCTTTCCCCTAACATTCCTAACTTAAATAAAAATATTTCGAATACGAATGTCAGGTGTGAATTTAAATGATAAAAATGACGCCTCGACAAGTGACGAATAATTTGAATGCTCGTTGAGCAGTCTCTAAATTAAATGACAGATCCATGAAACCCTTCGACCAAAATCCTAAATTAAGTACTCAAACGGAAAAATTGAATGATAATTGGCATGGCAATGCCGATCTGCGCTAACTTAAATGCAAAGTAAATGAATTCGAATGACAAACTCGCCAATTTCGCCGGGAAATCCTATTTTTATAGAGATATATTCATAGAGATAATTATTTATTTATTAACTTAATTTTCCACTGTTGGATGAAACACCCGGCTGATAGGATTCCACTAAGAAAAAAATAAAGGTAGTGGTTAAAGCAATTTTATTATGTTCCTAGTTATACTACTGCTGCTGCTACTACTATACTACTACTACCACTACTTATACTTCTACAGTTAATACGAATAATAATAATATATAATGATGATAATATGCATTTATATAGCGCCGTCTATCTAGAATAATATAACAATGATAATAGTAACAGGGTAATACAAATATGATAATGGATATCTTATGTTCACAGGTCGGCGGTAGTGTCAGTTCTGGAGGGTCATATATGGGCTTCAGTTCCTCGCTTTCGGTTGATATGGATACCTTCAATGCCGGCATGCAGAGTGGCTCCAGTTTCGGTAGCCTCTACTCCTCCTACAGAGTTGGAAGCGCTAGCCTCAATGGTGAGAAATAGAATCTTGATTTTATTGATTTTATGTAAATGATGTACATACGTCATTGTTATTTTGTCTATTTTGTAAGGATCATTTTTAACAAGCGATTTATGTGCTATTCATGATACTCTCACTTCTGTCCTACAAATAATTTCTTCCTCCTTATTACTTTCTGATTTTCCTCATCACCGTTGGGCTACCGTTTTCCATTACGCATCATTATTTTGTTTCAATATAATTCTTATTATATGAACATTTATATGATGAGGACATCATTTCAATCCGTGATTATGATACATATCATATATCTCATAATGGAATAGATGAACATCAAATCAAATATTAAATATCATCTAATCCATTTATTCCCAACAAATCTTTAAAATAAAATCTAATTTAACAAACTAAAACAAAGTCGTTCAAGTAAAATCAGATAAAATCAAACTGAATTAAATCATTCAAACCAAATCAATTCAAATTAAACAAAATTTAATCGAATCGAACCAAACGAAATTAATCATATTAAATGAAATTAAATGAAATAATCTATTCTTATCCAATCAAATCTTTCCAGAGCCAATCAGCTTGATACTCGTCGACATGCATGAGATATTTGGTGAGGATTACTGGACCCGGATGCAGGATTACATCGATTCTGAGCACTGCACGGCATCATGGGATAGGGCGGCGGCTGCAGAGAATGTCTTGACGGCTATGAAGGGCTATGCGGTGTGGAAAGAGATTCAGGACAGCAAGAGTAGGTTTTGTTTCCTTCTTCTTTTTCTCTTTTTTGCACTCGAAATTTGTAATAATAATAATCTTTCAAATAAACCGCTTAAGACCAACCGTTACAAATGTACGTGACCGACCCAACCGCTGACAGTGTTATAGTCATGCGCGATATACGTTATCTATAGTTGTCATCTAGTACGTGCCATCGATTAGAAGAGATTGGCCAACCCGGTTCGAGTTGGGCACAATATGGCGAATAACGCCTCGTTCGCTTACAATCATGCTCATACTTAAATGGCGTTTGCATCCTACAGGCATTTAAAACCTAGAAAGAGAGGAGCAATGCAGATAAAACACCTTGCCGAAGGACACAAGTTCCCCCCCCACTCCCTGGAGATAATAATACTGCTGGCAGGGATATTTCAAGATTTCTATTCAGTTCTTAAAACTGCCGATATGACTAAATTTTCAGCAAATTTACGCGAAAGTAGCCAAATATGTTTTTGTACATCTTACCAACAAACCTGACTACCACTGAAGGCAAACACAAAAACTGGCCACTGTAAACGGGTGGCCTTTGTAGACAGGTTCTTCAACACAGTCATGTTTCCTTCATTAGGGGTGCAATATAGGTGACCACTAAGATTAAGGTTTGATTGTATACTGTTTTTCATATTTGCAAATATTACAAACAGTCCAACTTCGAGATTTCAACGGATTTATTAAGAAATAGTTTTTAAAGCAAGCGACATGAGTGCCAGAGCTGGACGATACGTGCTCTTTACAAGGCTTTCATTACAATTATTGCCACATAATAATAATCCAGATTTGTAAAGCGCTTAATACCGAATGCCGTCTCTAAGCGCTTTACATAATTGTATTATAACCCCGGGCATCGGATTCATTCACGAACAACGTGCACCATATCCACTCCCTGTTGAGTATTCCTACTTTTTGGTCACCGTGAGGGCAAATACTAACACAAATGCTTTCAGCATCCGACCTGGTCCCAATTTCTCTCCTAATTGGTATGGGTTGCAATTAAATGTAGATTAATGCATTGGGAAAGAACATTAGTGCCGTGTCGGGGATCGAACCCCACGACCTTTGAGTTGCAAGTCAAGTGCTTAGACCACTCGTACATGACACCTCTACTTAAACCCTCTGTTTGCCCCCACGTGACGATCGTTTTGACAGGAGTCTCACTCCTGTTAGGCTCAATCAAGACAGACGGCTAAACGGGTAGGACTGCGACGAAAAATGATTACGAGATGCTTCCTTAATTACCCACGCTTCTTGGTTAAAAAGGGTATGGGACTATGTCAAGAAGGAAGTGTTGGGACCATGCAAAACAAAGAAATATACGCTATATTTAGTCCAACTGAAACCAATTTGGCCAAACTTTGTGTGTATAAACATGATAAGCATCTCTAGCTTGCTTACAAATCAATTTCAATGAATTTGATAGAATTCGATCGGTTCTTCATTTCTTCCAGACCCGAACGTGATGATTCCACTGACCTGGCCCGATGGCATGTACGGACTAACCCAACCCGACGATGGTTGTCCCAACACGGAGTTCACCTGGAACGAGGGATCTAGATACCAAGATACAGAGGATAAGGACGGTGAAAACGGCTGGAGCGATCCTATTCACATGTCAGGGCATTATGCCAGTAACATGCAGATGAACTTCTGTATCAAGACCGTCTCGAATGTTGATGAGCGATCGAAGTGGACCTGGCAGCCCGGGAGCTACTGCATCTTCAAGTACGGTGACAGTTGCCCTGCAGGTAGTTCACGTTGATATTGTACAATTTTAAAGTAATTTACGATGTCGGTATATGACTTTGATGTTCATCCAATTCAATTTTGCGATAGAAGCACAAGACCGTTAACAACATCACACACACGCGTCCACCTAAGCACACGACCTCATACATAATTATGTTTATTTTGATAGAATGTAGCATTTGCCGAAAGGTTCTTCTTTAAATTTCATATTTCATTGTTTTTGTCGATATGGACTTTGGTGTTTACTGGCGTGTATAAATCAAATCTTTATCATCGTGATCCGATTGGTGTATACAGCGCTGACCTGAACTTGAAGAGTTATTATATCAGAAGCATCACTCGTTTAGCATTATTTTATATTTTAAACATTTCTTTTCCCCTTCCACAGGGATCCTTCATTAAATAATATCGTTCACATTATTATGTATACAAGAATGGATTTTTACATGCAGAATTTCAAAATATGATAAGAAAATACATTTATAGATATAATTTACGAATTGAAGTTCACTTTTTTGAAAATAAATATCACAGACAGTTTAGCATTATTTTGATTGACTTTTTACCTTGTGCCTTTATCCGATCTTTTTGACATTACTGACCTTTCGTTGTTGTTTCACCTTTCACCTTTACTGACCTTTTTGTTGTTGGTACAGAGCGAATTTATTTTTCAATTCTATTCAGATAATATAAACAATAACAAACAATAATAAACGTAATGATATAACAGAAATGAGCATTGAAATATTGTTGACATTGTTTTTTAGTCATTGTAATGCAAAATGATTTGATAACAGGAAATCAAAAAAACGAACCTACTTGAAAGCAAAGCTTGTTAGCTGTAGGTTCGCGCAATAATAATTATACTTTATACATGTATCATCTAGCTGACATCTTAGCTTAATCCGACCTTTCATTTTCCTCTGACATTACATGTTTCCCTACCTTTCACCTTTATCTGACCTTAATGTTTCAACCAGACTTCGCAGAAGGCTATTTTTACTGGGATAATGAAGAGCATCTTACGTTGGGGCCATGCTTGCTATAAAATCACACTTTTGCCTTCAAAATTTTACCAGCTATCTTTTTGCCTTTGAGCTTTCATTCATCAGACATTTCGCCTTTATTTGATGTTTTGTCTTAAGAATTGGCTGAGCTTTTAAATCGTTTTTTACCTTTCGCTTTTATATCATTTTTTTTTGTCTTGAACGACCTTTTGCTTTTACTGATCTTCCACCTTTTGTGACCTCTCAGCTTTATATGACCTTTCATCTTTATCAGACGTTTTTACCACCTATGTCACCGGCCTTCGCAGGTTATATTTACTGGTACGATGGGAACAAGGATACAAAAGCTCTTATGGTGGCACCTTGCCTGCTTGGAATTAATTTTCGCCATTTTCTGACCTTTTAGGTTTGTTTTAATTCATTGACCTTTCGCCTTTAAATCACCTTCCCTTCCTTTTTCTTCAGCCTTCAATGAATGTTACATATACTGGAACGACGAGGACAAGAGCAACAATTAGAACTCGTACGGCGGGGCTTGGCCTGTGAGAAAGTCACTCTATCACCTTTCACCATTTACCTGTATCTTAATTTTCGCTCTCGACTTTTCATTTATGTAATCTTTTGTTTTATCCACTCTTTTGTCTTGAGTTGTCTTTCATATTTATTTGACCTTTCGCCTTTCCTGACCTTTCGGCACCTTCAGCTGAAATTTGCACTTGATCTGACCTTTAAACTTTATCTGACCTTTCTCCACCTTTTCCCTCAGCCTTCACCGAAGGTTGGATTTACTGGGATGATGAGGACAAGGACAACAAGAACTCGAATAGTGGGACCTTGCCGTCTGGACAGTTCGGTGCTAACACCCGATATGACTTCTGTTGCCGTAGCGATGGTGTGACTGACCGGGGCATCTTCCTACCCACCGATGATAACTTCTACCTCTTCTCACAGTTCGAGAATTGCCAGCAGGTGTGTATTAAACATATTCACAAAGATATCTCACAAAAAATGTATCACTTTAAATGCTATAGAAAGCCCCCCTAATAAAAAACAAAAGAAACATCACAAACCCAACAAACTGTTTTCATTGTAGTAACATGTGAATAATATCGCAACGCCTTGTATTTTGTTATTATAATACTTTTGTTGTTTTCCCTCCTTTTCTCCTTCTTCTGATCATTAAGATAATTATTATAATTATTATTATCATTATCATCATCATCATCATCATCATCATCATCATCATCAACAAATCTTATATCCTTTTTATTATCAGTATGATCATTGTTAATATTACTACATGTTAAGTACTTCTTCATTTCCATCTTACGTTACACAATTTGTATCTCGTATAGGTGGACGGGATGACTGTTTCAAAGGAATGGTTTTATTGGGACACTGAAGACAAGAGTAACGACGACGATATGTCTTCAGTACACCCTTACCAAGGCGTTTACTCTAACGGTAAAAACGTCAACCTCAACTTCTGCTACTACCAAAAAGAGTGAGGTTATTTAGCACATATTTTGATTTAACGTCTTCAACGGATAACGACCACTAACAGTGACATAGGTCAAACCATAGCTGGTAGAGTAGAGTTATATATTTATCGTACGGGAAGGTGCTATCGTTCGTAGGTTAAACAAGAAGCTTGTGTTTTGAGAAACGTGAACAAAATTGTGACTTTTTAAAATTCTTTGTTATGCTATTATGAAAGGGTGACATAGAATAAGTGTATCCTGTAGAAGATGTCTCTTCAAATTTACATCCTCATTTTCAACATAATGACAAGTAATACAGCTGAGGTTCTGGATCACACACATTTTGTGTGGTCCCATACACATTTTTGTGACTTTTAGGAAGACTAAACTGATTCATTATCATTATGATGACTATTCCGGGCTACATTAATGATTAACCTAGCTCAGTAGGCCGACGCTACATGGGTCAAACCATCGGCAGGCCTGTGTCATCAAGGGGGGAGGGGGGTGGGGTGGGGGTGGTGGCTGGTGAATTAAATACCGAATTCACATGCAACATAATTATTAGGGGAGGTTGTAGAAGAGGTCCTATTTTACTAAATAATAATAAATAAATAAATATTTCAACTCATATTTCCTACGATACACTTTTATATTTCCCCTATGGAAATAGCCTAAATAGAATGAGAACGAGCTGACTAAATTCTTCACATTTCGCAGAACTCTGCTTTCCCTTTAAGTTTAAGAAAGGATTGTCGGAATGAGCTGGGACTCACGGTGTAGTAGTTCATAAAACGGTGATAAAATTAACTTTAAGGAAAATAACAGTAAAAATATGATTTATTTTTAATGAAACGGTGTGGTTTAATGTATTTAAATTATGTAAGAATAATACTTCTAAGTAGGCTATATGTTAGGGCTGTAGATTTTTTTTATTGTTCCATTAATCGGCTTAATTTGAGCAATCAACAGAGATCAACTCTTTTATGCACGAATATTGGATCATGAATGTTACGTAAACTTATTTCTAAAGCAATGTGTAGTGGCCCAGGTATTTAGAACAGAAGACTGAAAGGTCACTGTATTGTTTTCATTGGTCTTACTGTTTTTCTTCGCTAAAAATTAATCCGTTTCAGGACATTTAGAAGTGAAGTACTGTGGTTATGGGTATTTCTTGCAGAGGAAAATAAGTAAAAGTAGAATAAATGCATAGTGTGACGGGAACTTAATCGGATTTCATTGAGTTTCTTGTTACGGTGTTATATGATTGTCGTTATATAGCAGAAGAATGTGTTAGTGAAGAGAGGGAAAGATAGATGCAGATAGAGAGAGAGAGAGAGAGAACGGGATGAGAAAGGGAGGGGGTTTATTGAGAGTGAGGGGAAAAAGATGGAGGGGAGTTATGGAGAAAGAGAGAGAGAGAGAGAGAGAGTGAGAGAGAGAGAGAGAGAGTGTGTGTGTGTGTGTGTGCCTGAGATAAAATGAAGGGAGAAGAGAAGTAGAAATATAGAGATTTTAAAAGAAAGAGAGAGAGAGAGAGAGAGAGAGGGAGGTATTCAATATCTAAAAAAAAAATAATGCAAAAGAAATGGAAATGTAGATAGAGAGAGAGAGAGAGAGTGAATATGAGCATAGAGAGCGGGGGGAGGGGGGAGAGGGAGAGGGAGGGAGAGAGAGAGAGAGAGAGAGAGAGAGCGAGATGGAGAGCGTGAGTCCGGTATGAAAGGGAATGAGGTGAAAAGTAAAGAGAGATATTTAAAGAGAGAAAGAGAGATTAAAAATAAAATGAGAATGAGGTGTGGAAATATCGATAGAAGAGGTGGATCTAGACTAACTAAAGAGAAATAGAGATAGTGAGAGAGGAAGAGAAGGGGAGAAAGAGAGGAAAAGAGATAGAGAGAAAAGGGAGAGAGATTGAGATGAAGGGGAAGGAGAAAATAAGTAGTTATAGGTTGGTGAAGGAGTGTTGCTGAATAGTTAGAAAAGGTAGATGCAATAGCAAAAGGAAGAATGAATACTATAAATGAGATATTTGAGCTAAATGAAGAAGTTTAGAATAACTGATCGCGGAGAGGTGGAAACGAATGGAAAGGAAGAATGTGAAAAACTATTCTGCTTCTCCTAAGACCCTCCTGGATCGTACATTATTAACAAAACTAACACTTCAATCGTTTTGTACATACGTGTGTTGAAATATTCGGAAACCAGTCTGCATAACTTTAAACAGAAATCTTAACTTTCTTATTTTTTGGTCACAGTCATTTCATTCAAACTTTCAACAGTCTGCTTCTTTGATTGTCTTGTTTTCTTTTGGAGTAGCTGGCTGTTAAATTTGGTTTTCCCTTTAATACAATGTATTCATTATTTACAAAAAGTGATTTCTTATTAAGGCCTCCGTTAATGGGCTTTCCTATACCCACTTTTCAGAGGGGTCACTGGCCATTTCCGACGGACAATGGGACTAACATTTTATACAGTTATGTACCCTTAATTAAGCTTTCATTTTGTCAGTCGTGTACCGTCGATAATATTATTTGATTTGGCGGTCTCATGGGCTTGTCTACACTGGAATGACACCTGGGTCCTCGTGAGTTCGATGTCCCTTTTCAGCCCCACCCCCCCACCGCACCCTCTAAAGTCTTAAATCACAACCAACAATTTACTATATACACTGTCGCTCTGTTATAGTTGGAATATTTTTGTTTTACCCCATTTTATGGAATTATTTTGATTTGTTTTAAAAATTCCGAATAGATCTAGATGGTAGTATACATTCTCAGATTTTATTGAATAATAATTTGCCAATGTGTGTTTTGCGTGACTGCTAACGCATGTGTATGCTACTATGCTTATCAACTAGGGGACCTACGCTCTTAAGTCATAAATGACAGTAATGAGGATTAATGCCCCATAAAATGGCACTAATACACATCGACACGGTTTTGATCCTGCGGCCTCACAGTTACGAGGCCATTGCTTTACCACTGAACCATGACTGTACGCAGTGGGGGCTAGGGTAGGGGGCAGTTCCCACAAATAAAAAAAAAAATAAAAAAAAATGCAATAAATTATCAATAATTCATTGTATTTCCCCCCGGTCCCCAACATAATTTTTTTTTTCTGTGTGCCCATGCCTTGAGCCATAATGCATGGCCGTATAGAGGATTTTTTGAATCTAGATCTATTAGGTATAAATCATTGTCAAAATTAGGGTAACAAAAAAATATTCCAACTATACGAGCGACAGTGTATATACATGTGACGGAATTTTGCAACATGCAAAAACGGATATGAAACCGATTCTCATAACTAGATTATTTTGTTTGTAAACATCCAGGATAGGGATTAATGAACAATGAAAGAAACCTCACTTTCAAATATAAAACCCCGCGGAATGTTAACATAGACGGCACTATTTTGTTCCCTCTTGAAACACCGAACATACCACGGTGCAGCTATAGTGGCGGATCTAGGGGGGGGGGGGGGACTCCCCTGGCAAAACAAATATTTGTTGTTGTTGTTGGAATATTGGGCCCCTCCCTTGCCGTCGGCTGGATCCGCGCTTGCCGCGGTATATGCAGCTGAAAATACAATGACGGTCTTATTTTGTTTACAAGCGACGGATTCCTTAATTTTTCCTCAAAATATACGTGGGGTTTAGAGTGAGGCAATGTAGAGAAGATGACAAAACAGGTACTGAAAATGTGTGAGATGTCATGGGACACCGTCTGCTTGCCTGTGCAAATCATGTTCAACATGTGACGTCACACAACGTTCAGAGAGCTTTTCAGGTGCTATGTGCCGGGGTTATATCTAAGCGTTTTGTAATTGATGTTAATCATTACTTCGAATATTTCCAAGCATTGGATTTTGATAACCTTGTCCAATCAAAGTTTCACCTCTGCAATTACGACAATAAAGTTAGTTTTTGAAATCAATGAACATTCTCTTTAACTTCCTCCAATATGCGTACATATGTGCGTGCTATCACGTACCTAGTACTTTGGTACTACGTAAATGTGGATACGTACATGTGCATGCGCAAGTACACACATAGAAGTACGGTACCGCACGTGTATGTTATCTTAGCTTAGCTTACACTTCGAGTCTGTCTACCTAAAATTCATGGCATCCAGGCCGCGTTATTTTTTTATGCGGCACAGATTGGGGCATGGCGCGTGTTAAACCTATGGGAAGTACGTTCTTTCCCTACTGAATAGTGTCTGCACTTACGTGAGACTAGTCATGTTAGCTAGCGCATTAGCGCTGCGAAGAAGTTTGTATATCCATCGCGAACTATGTGTTTAGATAACATTCCTCTTCGTTTAAGTTAGTAAGTTTTATTGACTAATTATTGTGATGTTCTCCTTATTGACGTGCTGCCTCCTCTTCAGTTTTCCAATTTGATTTTAATTGTTGATGTAATGATTTTCCATGCGGTAGTGGATTAAATGTAACACTATTAAAAACAGACCTCTACTACTTATACTGTCTAGTACGCACATGACCAGTATTAGTCTGTAAATCAAGACCCATTTAAAAAAAAAGCCCCAATCTGTGCCGCATAAAAAAATAACGCATCCAGGCCAGGCCTAATACTGGTCGGTATGTAATGGGACCAAGCTATGTCGTCTCCTAGCTCTGATGATGTAGCAGATGAGCTGCAAGTTATAGAATCTATTTTCTGCCAAAGCGGAGAATTCGTGCTCCATGATTTCAACGCATTGACCGGTAAGAAGCCCATGACATTTCCCTATACTGCTATAGACCTACTAGGTTGTCGCTGCTGGTACTCAGCCCGGGCGGCAGACGCGGTGAGCGACGGAAAACCGCTGGCTTCTACTATGTTGAGAAAATTTCACGTAGAATAGTCAATAGACTAATAGACTACATCTATTCGCTATCATAGAGACTACGGTAGTCTGGTCCAAATCGGCGTAAATATTCATAATTGAATGACACACGCCCTTAAAACTAAAACAACAACACCAGTTAAAACTATAGGGGTAGAACTGTTTATTGGTCACTATGAGTATGAGCTCACATAGACAGAAATTACCATCTGATTTGGGTCATTTCTTTAATAAAACTGACATTTGTTGTCATTCCCCAATTACTTTAGTGTGTTTTATTATTTTGGGTTTCTAACTTCACCCTAACCCTAACCCTAAACCTAAACCTAACCCTAACCCTAACCCTAACCCTAACCCTAACCCTATGATGGTAAGTTGGTAACCCAGAGATCTCGTACCGTGGGGGTAATTTAGAGCCACAGCCGAACATCTTTTCGTTCCTGACATTTCTCCCCCGATTTTCTTTATTTAGATCTAATTTTCTGATTTCTAAATCAGATGTAAATTAGGTCGGTATGTCATTTGTCCTAATTACAGTTATCAAAATTTGATAACTTAATATTAAATGTATAATTTACAGACTTACTTATATGAATTATCCAATTTGTATCTCCGAACTGTGAAACAGTACGTTCATGCACTCGAACATAGGGCTATATGACCCGCCGGCCAAAATATTTCCAGGTCAACCTACCAAAACATAGCCAAATGGCCAATCAGAGCACTCGTTTCGTGGGAGTTCGTTGGTCAAGCTGGGCTGTGGGGCTGACTCGTACGTAGCTACGGTAGCTATTGGACGTTCGAAAAGAAAAAATGAATATTCATCAACTAAAACCAAGACGGATAATGTTGACGAGACTTTCTCGGATTAATCATTAATTTGGGATCTAAATGAGCAAGCTATCGTAAGTCAAATAAGCTATATATATGTTATTTTTAATTTTTATTATAATTGCAGCAGTTATGAGGATGTAAAGAGTGAAAATCTTGTTGCATATCTCATTCATCGCGGTCCGGTCGAACCGAACCATTTGTTTTGTACAGTCCCGTACAGTCCCGATAGGCCATACTTCAGTCTCTATAATCGGAGGTCTAGTGGAGCCAGACGTAGTCTCAGTGGAACACCCAACTATTAGAGAGACTGAAGTTTTTGGTCTAGAGCTCACAATGTATGAGGAAAAGATATACCTGGTAGGCTAGCTCTATTGCCTATTGGCTTGCATGTACATAATGAAGGGAAATAAAATACACATTTTGAATACATGAATATCTTCTGCCAATAAAATAATAATAATAATCTTTTAAAGTCTACTCCAAATTTTATTAGGTTAAATCAAAAAATGGAAATTCTTTTTGCCCAATTGATCGTGAGCCCGGCAGCCACTGAGCAGCGCCAGATTGACGTTGCTCTATCCCTTTATTGTTGAATGCCAAACGAGGTAGCAGCAACTCCCGTCTTTTAACATCTTTTGGTATGACGCGGCCGGGGTTCGAACCCACGACCTACCGGTTGTGAGGCGGACGCTCTACTAACTGAGCCAACACACCGGTTTTCTTCTTTGAATTTTTTGTTTTTTCTGCTTGTAATCTTGTAATAATACTTTGCTCTTTTTATTTGATATGTTTTGCCCGTCATCTTCTAATAATACATGGTGTTTTTTGGTCCTTTCATTTTTTTCTTCTTTTCTGCTCGTATTCTTCTACCAAATTGTGCTTGCTCTTTTTTTTTCAGGGTCATCTCGATACACCATTGCCGTTTCAGATGTCCCCGGTAATTCTCTGTCTCCCCTCGTTGGCTCGACCCTTGCCATCACATTCACAACCACACAATGCTACCCACAATCCTTGCCGGTTATCAGCTTGACCTCTGACCTCCTTACCAGGAAAGCCACTGATAGCATGACGAGCGACCTTGTTGAATATGCTAATGAGCACCTGCGTGGTGAACCAATGACATTGGAGATAGTGGAATGGGTGAGGCTTCATTTCAAGGAGTATGCAAATGAGGACCAAACTCTGAACCAACCACACGTTGTATCTGATAGGCAAGGTGAGTTTGTGTATACATTTGTATATTTATTCATTTCTTTATTTATTTACTTACTAATTTATATAATTTAGTAATTTATTTACCTATTATGGTTTTGTCTATTTATACCATTACCTATCTATTTATTAACTTATTTAATTACTTTTACAAGGTTCCATTGCCAGTTACAATACTGCTTTCAACATTGGATCTGTTGGCCTATCTTTTGTAGATAATAATATGATTAAAGACAGCATTATCTATCAATAATGAAGACAATTTCAAAGACTTTCTTTGAAAATTTGTAATTCAGATGCTTTCATTCGATCTCTTTTTCGTTTTGGTCTTATTATGTACATTATTTCTGCGTTCATTTGGTGACACAGGGGGGCTTAAGGTTTCTCTACTGCGACTGGATCACATGCGAGCTAAGGCGCGCTACGTCAAGACAATAACAAGCTGGTGTGCAGAGCTGGGCATCATGGGAAGAATTTTCTTTGTTGAGAAGCTCATCTTGATCCTTCTTGAAGGTCATCAGGACAACGTCAAGGTCAGTTTTATAATACATGATATACTGATCATAACAATAAAAATATGATATGTAATATTATTGATGATAACCAAATCAATAAAAATATGATATGTAATGATAGTATTATTGATGGTAACCAAAACATTATATGTAGTGATGATATTATTGATAATTACTAAAACAATAAAAATATGATATGTTATGTAATACTATTGTTAATGATAATGATGATGATAAAAACAACAAGAACAATAATATATATAAATAACATGTACTGTATAAGGTTTGTTAGTTACTAGCAGTGGGGAGGGGGATTGGGTTCTCACTTGAAGTTATGTCATTGCCCTCAAGATTTACACGCCAGCTTGAACAGATTAGTTAAATGACTGCTGGCATGGCCGCTTGAATATCGGCCCTGCGAACCCTTCCTATTGTTCATGGATCATTGATGATAACTCTGAGGTTTCGAAGTTTATTAAAAATTGATGACCGTCCCGTCACTCCTGGGGGGTGTTTCACAAAGATCCTAAGTCATACTTAACTCTAAATTAGACTTAAACCTTATGGAGAGCCATTTATAGCCTCAAAATAAAATATATTCAAAAGCAAAAATTCTAGTATTTTAGACTTTAATAAATTCTACATCAAGAACATGAAATCTCCTTGAACATAGGAAATATGATTGATTTGAATCAACTTTTAATGCCTTTTAAAATAACTTTTACAAATATTTTCAAAGATGCTAACGGCTTTCCATAATTGTTTAGTCCAACCTAGAGTTAAGTTCGAATTAAGATCTTTGTGAAACATGGCTAATACTACTAGGTAATGTATGGAGAAGACCAATGGTTGAGAGCATCACCCAACAGTTGAATTTCAGAATTTGGCAGAATTTCAAGAATATTTCTGTATAGGAGAAGGGCTGTCAGTAAAAGTTAACAATAACAAAAAACAGTTTCTAATTTTGCAGTTCTCACTTCATTATGATTCATTTTCCATTTTTTTCAAAGTGCTTCTTACTCTATCTCTGTTTTTTCTGTTTTTGCTTTTTTGTAGGACTTTATTCTTCGACTGAAAACTCAGAAGGTAGATGTGGATTCTAATGGCAAGGGTTGCAAGGAGAAAATGATGAGCGTTTTAAGTGAAAGGCATGCCGATGAAGAAAAAAGCAGGTTTGTGTAGATTTTAATTTCAATTTTAATTTGTTTCAACCAGTTGTACCCCAGTGAGACAGCCAAACCGTCTCCAAGTTGATTCCAAACTGACCGAATATTGGCTATTCAGGGTGGTGGATTGTTTAGTCTGTTGTTGCTCATATGTTGTATTATATTCCACATACTAAGAATCTTGCTCTACGATTGGTCAAAAGTAAATCATGTGATGAAAGATAGTTCTCCAATCATTGATGGGAGAAGGAAAGTTTGTTACACTGTGTGGATAGTACTACTATCTTCAGTGAAAGTGTGTTGCACTTGGTAGATAGTAGTAGTATCTTCACAGTGCAACACACTTTAATTATATATGTTGCGTATTGCTCTCCTCTTTGAGCTCTTAGTACGAGAACTTTGGTCAAGCGCTAACTATGGTCACACCACCATACTGCATGCACTGAATGTATCGTGCACCGTTTGCTAACTGTTAATTGATGACTTGTTGCTCTGCAATGACGAACGAAGTGAAATATTTCCGATGTGGAATATAAAGCAAATAATCACCATTTGGTTTCAGGGGATGGCAAACTATCACCTTCTGGGCGATCTAAATGTATACACATTTTTTTCCCTCAGCTTTGCTTCTGAAAGATAGCTACATCTAGATAGTCTCGGAAGTGATAGTTTGTCCCATCACCTTTACCAACGGTAATTATTTGATCACTAAAACCCCGTCTTAATCAGAAAATATAGTCGCGGTGTTGTAAGGACGCTGTCCGGATGACATTCTACCCCGTTCCTGTTAAGACGCATCAATCGAGGTAACGTCCGGACAATATCGAAATGAGTTTTACCCTATTCGGGCCAGGGTGAGATTGCGGTGACGTTCTGACGTTTTCCAGATGAAATCCTGATAAACGGCCTATTAAGACGCGCGCGGAAATCTACCCGGGTAGAATGACGTCAGGGCCGTGAAAAAATGTATATGAACACAGCATTCTACCCCGTTCTTGTTAAGACGCGTCAATCGGGGTATCGTCCGGACAATATCGAGGTGACATCGAGGTGAGTTTTACCCTATTCGGGCCAGGGTGAGATCGCGGTGACGTTCTGATGTTTTCCAGATGAAATCTGAGAAACGGCCTATTAAGACGCGCGCGGAAATCTACCCGGGTAGAATGACGTCAGGGCCATGAAAAAATGTATACATGAACACAGCGCGCACCAGCTGATCGCGATGAGGGAGGGGCGGTTATGGTTACCTACCCAGGTGAGGTTTTTTCCAGATGGCTGGTTGAGATGGTGTCCATGAGCCTGGCTAAAGCTCACCCCGTGTTTTACGATCAGAACCCCAACTGTTTCTCATCCACATGTCGCTCGGGTGAGATCGAAAAAGTTCTATTAAGACGGGGCTTTAGTTGTAAAAATGTGTTATTAAGTAGCAATGTTGTTTTCTTTGCTTTATTTATTTGATGAAGGTAATAGTTTGAGCATTACATTAATGTTGTTATTTGTTCTGTTTTGAAGAACTACCGGTTATTGTTTATTCATTCTCTAAAATAAATGTTGGATGATTTATTGTGCAGTAAGTAACAATCACAATGTTAACAAACTTTAGCTTTACTAAGGTTAACTAAGAAATGCTAATACATACATGTACACATATATACCTATGGGGAACTTATATTTTTTACAATTATTATTGTTGTAACCAATTTGTTTACATTTATTGGGATATTACTCAAATACTCTATGCTTTTCATTTTCTATTAATCTTCACAAAGTCTATTGGCTATTCAGAACCCTTTTTTAATTCTTTTAGAATTTTAATTACCAGTTAAGCCTTTATAACCCCAAAATCAACATTTTGTGTCCTCTGTGTAAGTGGTAGAAGGGAATTAACTAAAGGCTCCAGAAAGACAGTATGAACTATTCAGTTAGAGTGACTGCTCATCTGTATCCAAGAGATGTTTTTTGTTGTAACTACGTGCACATTTCCATGTCCACAGTTTTTCATCCTTTGAAGTTGCTGAGCTAGAGAGCATCCAATCATTGAAAAAGACTTTTGATGCTGTGAATCTAAGAGAGCTTTTTGAAGAACATATACAACCACTGTGTAGACATCCAATGCAAGGTTCCATCAGATGACAAGGTCATTCACAAGGACGCATGGAGTAGATGCACCACCAAAGGTTCAATGTGGTGACGAGGTTATTCCCAAGGATACTGTCCATTTCCCAGTGCTGTGACCCACTCTCATTTCCGGCAGATGACGGAGTCATTCACAAGGACGCATGTTTAGCTACTGAGTAGATACACCGCCAAAGATCCAAGCAGTGTTGAGGTCATTCATAAGGTCACCATCAATTTCCAGGTGATGTGTCCCACTCTGATTTCCGGCAGATGACAGGGTCATTCGCAAGGACTCATGTTTAGCTATGGAGTAGATGCACCACCTAAGGCTCCAAGCGGTGACAAGGTCATTCCCAAGGACACTGTCCATTTCCAGGTGCTGTGTCCATCTCTTTATTTCTGGCAGATGACAAGGTCATTCACAAGGATGCATGTTTAGCTACTGAGTAGATGCACCACCAAACGTTCCAAGCAGTGATGAGGTCATTCATAAGGTCATTCATAAGGTCACCATCAATTTCCAGGTGATGTGTCCCACTCTGATTTCCGGCAGATGACAGGGTCATTCGCAAGGACGCATGTTTAGCTATGGAGTAGATGCACCACTAAAGGCTCCAAGCGGTGACAAGGTCATTCCCAAGGACACTGTCCATTTCCAGGTGCTGTGTCCATCTCTGATTTCCGGCAGATGACAAGGTCATTCACAAGGATGCATGTTTAGCTACTGAGTAGATGCACCACCAAACGTTCCAAGCAGTGATGAGGTAATTCACAAGGTCACCATCCATTTCCAGGTGCTGTGTCCCACTCTGATTTCCAGCAGATGACAAGGTCATTCACAAGAATGCATGTTTAGCTACTAAGTAGATGAACCACCAGATATGGTACCCTGTCTTTAAAGGAGGTTTTGAGTACTTGTCATCGTATTGCTTTGTGAATGTTACTATCTTATTGAACATATTGTAAATGGTAAACTATGTACTTCATGAAAAGAACTGTTTATTACAAGGGTTTGTAGTCATGGAATCGAATAGAGGTGACTCCATTTGAAAGTCGCAAACTTCATCAAAAGTTGACTGAGGTTAATAAACAATTTCTTGTCTTTTTAGTTTGTGACAGTATTTCAAAAGCAGTACTTTCCATCCATTCCTAGCTAGCAGCCCTTCCATATCAAATTTAAACAGGGAATGCTGCAATTTTTAATTACCATGTTTGCTCAAATTTCTCTGTATCAACTTTTTGTTAATCTTTCATCTCAGTTGAGGTGTTGCGCGGTACATTCATTCATTCACTTGACTCTCAATCAAAGGGTTGAGGTTTGAATCTTACCCAGCACCAACGTCCTTTGGAAAGACATTAATCCATGTTTGCCACTCTCCACCCAGGTGTAAATGGGAACCTGGTAATGGCTCAGTAAGGAAAATTATATGGACTCAAGGAAGCACAACATTAAAGGTGATGATGCTTCTCTGGGTAAACAATAATATTATTATTGTTAAGATTAATTTATTTCTGAATATTTATTAAAATATAAAGAAAAACATTTCAAAGACTTCAACACCAGCTTTTTTTGTGTGTGTGTGTGTGTGTGTCACAGTTGAATTTTAACATTTGTATCATACAAAAATCGACAACTTTGAGGGGCATACTTTAACTATTAGCTAGGGTGATCTCAAAACTGTTCTGTGCCCCAAGAATAACTTTAGGGTTTAGTGCGCTCTCAATATAGAGGAGCCATAGTTCTAACCATGACCCGAGAAATAAGCAGTCAATATTTGTTTTATATACCGCATCCCAAGTGTCAATTCTTGAAAAGAGATATTTCCACAAAATATGCCATCAAAGTGAATTGACTAAATTAGAGTCATAGGTAATTTACACGCCACACCGCACATATCCGTTGAACTTCACATACTATTGGCAAGTAGAACCATGCCCGGTCGATACATGTATTATATGTTGTATACCTCACTTTAGAAATCCAGCCATCTGATCGGTCGAAATTAGAGTCGTGATTTTGGCCATTCCCGTAAAATGCCAAAACCGGTCAATAGTCTTTTGAAAAAAGCCATAGGGCATTTTCAAAAAACTATTGACCAGTTTTAGAATTTTACGTATATGCGTGCAATCTCAACGGTAAGGATTTTAGCACACAAACTAAGAGGACAATTTTTTTTTGGGGTGTCAAAATTTGACATTTTGCTCCGTTGGGGGGAAGGGGGGGGGGTGGTAAGGTCACCTTTTTTAGGTCAGCCATTGGCATAATTTTTATTTTATTATTTATAAAAAAAAAAAAAAAAAAAAAGTGGGTGGGTGGATGGTTTTTTTTTGTGCTAAAAAATACACTCATTATAAAAAATGAAGGGGGGGGGGGTTAACGCCCAACCCCCATCCCCCCTCCCCCCGCGTACGCGTCTGACTGTGGGCCTATGTTTTTTGTTGTAGGAATATGAGAAGGAGAGCGGTGGCACATTTTCCTTTTAAGTAGAAATTCTTTCTCAAAACGTAAATAGATGTGTAGAGAGGATAGAAAAAGACAGCAGGAAAAGAAGGTAAGAAAAGAGAGAGGGGCGGGCTGAGGAGAGATAGAGAAAGAGAGAGGGGAGGGAGCGGGGCTTGGGAGAGAGAAAGAAAGAGAGGGTTCAGAAAGAGACCGAATGGGAGCGGGAGGAAGAAATAACAAGGAGAGTAAGAAGGAAAATGGAGACAGTAAGAGATACAGTAAACGAAAAGCAAATGGAAGACGAGAAAGAGGGAACGTGACAGGAAAGACCGAAAACATTGCCATGGTAGTAAATCGTTTTGCGAACTGAGTTTTTGAACGTCAATGAGAGTATACCAAGGCTCATTAACATGTCTAACACTAACAGTTTTCCGAGGGAAGGGGGGGGGGGGGGGGGGACGGACAGTGGCGGATCCCCCCCCCCCCCCCCCCCCCAATGAGCGAATTATAAGCCGGCGCGATTTTCAAATTTTCGGGGGCAAACAAATAAAAAAAAAATAGTGCTCACTACCCCCACCATCCCCCGATGAGCGAATAATCGGCCGGCTATTTCGCCGCAAAATATTTTCTCACTAATTGTGCCCCCTCCCCTGCCGCCGGCTGGATCCCCTGGGGGGGGGGGGGGGTATTGTCCCGCTGGTGAATTGCTGGCGGTGATTGCCAAGGGTGTATTTGTCCTAGCACCGTTAAGTTCATCACTTTCGTCGCCATGTTTATCAAAGAAAAACATCGATATCTCGTAATCATAATTATCATCATAATCACATGTCATGACATTCATCATTATCGGTATCATTACTATAATCTTCATTATCACCACAATAATCATCATTATCAACATCACCATCATGTTGGGGAGGGGGGGGGGGGTGCTTCCTATTTATTTGTTCAGTTATTCAGTATATAGTCCGTATGTTTTGTTAGGAAATGCATTCAATTGAAATCAAATGAAAATCCAGATTTGTTTTCTTCTAAAGCCACAATTGCCGGAATCATTGGTGATGACAAGCAACCTCATCATATTAACATAATTATGTACAAGTTATTTCTAATTGTACATACATCTATGAAATAGTTTATAAATAGGTATTGTCGTGGTCTCATTGATAAGGCACCGCACTGTGGATCATATGGTTCGTGGTTCTAGATATTCAAGATATTAATCTGCATTTGCCACATTACACCCGGGTGATGTAAATGGGTACCTGGCAGGAATTAATTCCTTGAAGTGCTGGAGCGCAATAATGGCTGCCAAGCTAAAGTCGGCGTAATAACTGTGGAGCGCCAGGAGTGTCCAATCTGACAGACATGAGCGCTATAGAAGATCTTATATTTTACATTATTAGTATTATTATCGTTATTATTATTATGATTATTCTAAAATGATGAAAAGAGAAACATATGTTTTGACAAATCTATATTTATTAATTATTTTGAAGAACAATAAATAGGTAAAACATTATACACATCATTTCGTTTGGCATACATGTACACAAACATGCACGTCTTAAAATTCACATACAAATTGCAGGAAATAACAATCCTCGCCATACATGTCTTTCATATGAAAAATAAGGATTTATAGATAATAAATAAATAGTATTTATTTAACAAAATGACATATGTTAACAATAACAATCAATATCTGAGATGCAATACATTGCATCAATAAATACAACGGCAGTGAATAAGATACATTTTCGATGGAAATGCGGATTTGAATATTATAGATACAATCGTAATTGATATCTCATCCATATACATGTTATATAAATAATACAACATGACGTAATGACACATAAATAATTCTCTACCATAAATGTAAGAAATGTGAAATTATATATGATAATACTAAGCATGAAACATGCTAGATTTTTTTTATGGAAGGGTTTGGGCAAAACGTCTTTAAAGTCTTTGACAAGAGAGGCGGGAAAATGAAACAAAATATTGGACAAGTATAACCAAATATATATATATATATATATATACAAATATAACAAATATCTCTTATAACCATGTTTGCCAAATCTAAGCTACAATACCCCTCCCCCTTTAAAGAAATCCTTGTAATATTTTGTTTCAGTTGAAATTGCCGACTGTATGCTAGTTAGATTTGATATTAAGTTAATTTGTCTGTTGGATCTTCATAAACACGCAAGCTTTAAATACTTTCTAGTTCAACCTTCCAATTGCAAAGACAAGTATATATACTTCAATTCTTTCTTATGGATTCTTGCTCAGCATATTTCCCCTACAGCTGTAGTTTCCTTCCGAAATATTTATTTGTGTTTAATCAGATCGAACAATTCCAAATGAAGGAAATCTTGTTTTGATTGTACTGTGGGTTTCGGGGTTGGGTAGTTTCCGGGTTAGTGACACGGTGTATTGCTTCCGGTTGGGGCTTAACGATTGCTTCCTTCCTCCGGATAGTTGGACAATTTTTCATGTTAAATTCTGTTTTTATTTTGTTTTGTTTTCATTTGGTTGTCACGACAGATTATTCAGAAATAAGAATCGTTCCGTTACCCCCAAACCCCGAACCACCACAAACGATTAGTTTTTTTGCTTCAGTATTGCACTCATCAAATAAGTTAAATCTACATCAGGCTTATGCGAATAATATTAAGAGGAGGAGGAGGGGGAGGGGGCTGATGCCTCTTATCTGAATATGAATCATACTGTTGTTATTTACCTAGTGAATAAAGCGAAACAAATATAGATAATGAACTCAGTATGTTTATATTTCCCAGAAGTGTTTACGACCTAACGCACTTGCATCAATATGTCTGTCTAGACAATTTCTATCTTTCAATTCATTGAAAAGAAGTTTTTTTAAAAATACTATGATTGATGGGTTAGAAATGAGTGTTGAACACTCGAGAAGGCTAATATATCGTGCAATAAAGAATGATATTGACTTCAGGTAGCAAGTGTTTATTTTGACAGCTGGCCATCAATTCATGTAAGGAAGTATCGAAAGGTCAGATATGCTGTTTTTGTGCTGCTCAGATGATGTTATGTATTACCATGGACCATGTTATTACTAATCTACTGAGTATTCAGAAAAAAAGGATAAACTGTTTTAACGCATGTGCCATGTAATAAAATAAATAAATGTCCACTGCGTGTGAAGCACAAGAGTACGAAAATTAGAGTGCAAGCCAAGCTCTATAAGGTCTATAAGGAAGCCGAAAAATGAGAGACAAATACAGAATGTCGAAAGTTTGAGAGAAATCTAAGAAAAACAAAGGCATCCCGATTCATTAATTTTGGAAAATACTTTTTATCGTTTTGTGTGTGGAAGCTTATAGGAAAATTGTCCAACGCCACATCGCTGCGGCATGACCGACTCGGCTTATTTACAGTGTCCATACCTAGAGTGATTACAACTTTCAAACTTTGATTTCTTATTATTTTTTCCGGTTTCCTTCAAAACGTTAACCAGATTGCTTTTCTGATTTTCTGCTTTCTTTTAGAGCAGTTGTCTATTAACGTTGGATTTTCCTTAGATGCTATGAACAAATGGATTCGGCTATTTTGCTAACACTGACGCTGGTAAAAACAAAAGATTGAAGCCAAACCATTGACTCTTTGATGTTGTTTAGGACGGAACAGTCCCTTCCATTTTGATCGGATCCTTGTTCGTATGTGACCGTCACCATGGCTCCAGAGGCAGGAAGATTACACTGTAACCAAGGAAACCATTGAAATGTTATTAAAAATAAAGAGTCAGAACTAGCACATGTGCTAGTCGAGCCTGACTCTCGTTTTCTAAAGCCTAACATAAGTAAAATAAGGATGGGTTTCCAATCCCTATAAATAAGATTTGTGTATAATATTACAATCCAAACAATCAGACTTGTTGCTTTAATTACAAAGTTATAATTTGCGGTTTTACGAAAGGAAGTTTTTGATTTCTCCATTCTTAGATCAGGAAACGTAATATTCCATATGTTAATCCCAACATACGAAACAGAAAACTTTCCTTGTCTGTTTTGAATAAGGGGAGATGAAATTTTCGACCCGACTTTTGTTTCGTGGAATATTTATGTTGTATCATACTGCAATAATGTTTTAAGGAATGAGGTAATCGTTCATTTATGAAATCAAACACAAAAGTACAAATATATAATGTATGCAATTTGAAAACATTCAGCAATTAGGGGTCATGAAACAGTGCAATAGTATTGGTACGATGTGGCTTGAAAGTTGTAGCACGTGTAGCCATCTTTTGAGTATAAAATAAACAATTCAAGTGTGATTCATATAATATCAAGTTCTCCCCCAAACCTCGATGCCATGTGTAATATGTGGCTGTATTAGACCTTTATACAACAGTATCAATATATATTTAGGTACAAAGTGCCGTAATTTAAAGAGGATATACCGACCTTTCTCGGTATACAGTAATTAACAGATTTGAAATGTGATTTCCATGCTAAATGTCTGTCACTGGTAATGCCTACAAAATAATGTAGCTTCCTGTACTTTTTTTTTCGATTGTTCAATTGTAACTCACCTCGCACGAGCTCAGTGTTGTATGAACTTTGCGTGACATCTGACTAAATCTGCTTTCTAGTGTAGTGTAGTTTTGCCCTCTGACTTCTTCCAAATTAGAACTGCTTTTAACAAGGCGCAGGACGGATTCGTAGTACTGTATATGAACTAAAGTTTTATTCAACTTATCAAGGGAGCTCACCTATGAAGAGGATCACAGAAAATAAGACAAATAGAAACAAAAGTTAATCACCAAAGACCATTCGATGGGTTTAAGGCGCTTGATTTGAAGATGCGAAGGTCGAGGGTTCGAATCACGATACTGCACTAATATCCTTTGGCAAGATATTGACCTGCAATTGCTACTCTCCACCCAGGTGTTAAATGGGTACCCGGTAGGATGCGACCGTCATTGTTGGTCAAACCGTTTTTGAGCGTCATGTAACGCCTGGCTGGAATGCTCCCCAGTGAGTGGAGATTTTGCATACATTGTGTGCGGGCAGGCACTGAATCCAATGACCGGGGTAATAGTATACTTTTTAAAACGCTTAGAGACATTTGTATTAAGCGCTATATAAAAATTAAATATTATTATAATACTTTTCTATTCCTATTAAGGCTGAAGATTAAGTTCTTAGTAGGTCCATGGTACGGGTAAGCTTTCTCCGAATTGCAAGAAGGTATATCAAAACCAAGTAACAAAACGAAAAATGACACCCTTCCCCCAAAATAGAACACTCCAAATATCCTACTAACCTCTGGCGAAACGAGTAGGAGTTCTTATTACAAATAAATGCAAAATGTTTTTTTTTTAATTCAGCCGGTCTTATTTTCATATCTGACTTCCGTGAAAAGAAAAATAAGCAAGTTTGCATGAAAAGTGAAGTTTTCTAAAAAAAAAATGCGTTTCTCTCCAGCTTAGAGGTGCCAGAGAGCCACTTGGGTAACCTTTAACAAAAGTATAATATAACAAATAATATCGCACTCTTTCTGTACTTTTTGTCGGAAAAAATAGTAATCCAGCACACTGTCGTCTCTTTTTGCGTTGGAAAAGAGCAAAATAGCGAGTTTTAATTGCACTTCGGCCGGTCTCGCAAGCCCTCCCTCAATCAATATACCAGTTTGTAATTTGGTACAAAATTGTAAAACCCACTGAGACTTATACTGGATACATGCTAATGAAATGTATGTAATCATTATTCATGCATGCACCTGTGATGCATTTTATTGAACACAGGTGGAAGTAATCCTTTCAAGAGGGCAACAAAAGAATCACCTCCATGACTTTAGCTATGGTTATTTCAAAAGGCACAAAGTGGGATTTATCTATGTTTAAAAGATTTGTGGATATTTGGGGTCATCTGACTCATGTGCTAACTACGAACAAGTCTATTGTGGTCAGACGGCTTCGGGATGAGCGGCCAATGAAAATACTAATCGTTAGCTTTCTTCTGGTATTAAGCTTGGTTTGATTGGTTGTTTATTGTAAACAGTTTTACCCATTCACATAATGGAACTACCTGCCTGATGAAGACAGTTCCTCGTGGGCACTCAACACTGTGTGGGAGTTAGTTTGTGGTAAACTTCTTTTAAGGTACAAATCCAAGCAAACGTTTCCATATGTTTCTTATTTACAATGAAAACGCTTGCGCCCTTTGATTTGATCAGCGAACTTCTAATAAAAATAGAATATGAAGAAGTGTAATTGAACTACTTCTTTGTTTGTTTGTTTGTTTCGATGTTGGGGGTTTAAAATCAATTTCAGATTTGGTAATTAACTTTTAATATTTAAACAAATACACTTACCGAGTCACTTGCACTAATGGCTGGCAGTACGGATGGTGTTGGGGAAATACCATAGTCTGAAATAAGACTACTACCTACAGAACAAGTCCAGTTACTCTGTGTAGAAAAAAAAAAAAATGATCTCAAGACTCAAGATTAAAATTAATTGTCGGTATATAATCAAGAAATGTTGCTTTCCATCGGTGTTATACAAACAATGTAAACACAGGTAAAAACATAATATTTTTTACTTTTTTTTAATAGTTTATCTTGTTACCTATTCGGCGGTACCTGTGCTAGGTAGGGCTATCAAAAGCGAACTAAATCATTGTGACCCTCGGGTCTCTCCTCCCGGAATAACTGATTGGTGTTGTGCATGTGGACCACTAACCCGGGGTTTCCCCGTACTCGAATACCGATTAGTACAGTAGTTTCTAGAACGTGCAAAGATGGTGACATTTCTCAATCTATTAAAACGGGGCCTCCGTTTAACGTTCTATCCGAGGGACGAATTCTTTTACCCTGTAACATAGCCTGCCTCTATGAAGCAGGGAAAAATGGACGTTAATACACGACGCATTCGACAGGCCTCACCACGCTCGCTATAATAAACACATATAGGCTTTCTATTTGAGGCAAACATTTTGTAATTATATTGCGCCCCTTTTATTTTTTTCAACAGTAATAATAATATTAACAATAATAATAAGAAGAAGAGGTAGAAGAAGAAGAATTACCAAAAGAATATTAGTCAAGCCGATGATATGTTGGACATCACGACGTAACTCGTAGGCCACTGGAGGGGGGCAAGTCTGTGACGACGCACTAAGTAGTTTTCGTGTTGGAAGACATGATACTTTGATTCCCATGGCAACTATGATCATTACTAGCAAATTAAGGGTGCCTAACACAAAAGGGAAAAATGAAATGGTATCATGAAATGTATTAACGAGGGATGGAAACATCTTCAAGAAAGAGGCATAGATAGAAACCCCTATTTCAGTTTTTACAAAAAGTATTTATTGCTCTCAATTTGATTATCCTCGGTAACAATGCATATTTAACATGATTACAAAGGATTTCGAAAAATCAACCTCAAATCCCCAACCGACGTTGAGTATGAACAACAGGTGGAATTGACTGTAATGAATGAATACCACGCTTATGAAATTCAAAATGTATAATAAAACTTACTAAATGATAAAGCACTTAGATATGTCGGAACATATTCATGACATGGGATATGCAAAAGGATATTGATGTTGTCCTTGATTTACTTCTAGACAGTTTTTTAATAATAATTTTAAGTCTATTGCTTCAAATCAAAGTACATACTAGAGCAGTTGGTGAAGAACATGTACATCAATATAATAAAAACATTGTAATGAGTGGTACGTTATAAAATGTAGCGTACAGAAAATTGCGAAGATAACAGTGATAACCATATTATCAAATTTCAAATTCAAATTTCAGCATCTTTCATTGTCTTGTTGCATTATCCCGTTCCACTTGTTTCTAATTAAATAGTTTCCACCTTTATTTGTATGAACTTAGGTAATTTTCTATGCATTTATTTCGAAAAGGAAAGTGTTTACTATACATCACAAAAGTGTTAATTATTTTGTCACTAGTCTCGACTCCAAAAGAAAATGTCTGTGGGTGAAAATGGAAAACTAGATATTTTAATTTTACGGAGCCAGTCTCTGATATCTTTCCTGGATTTGTTTTGCAACAGGAAACGTATAGAACAAATAAATTAACGTTTGCATATTTGTTTGACAAAAATTGCATATTAGTGTACTTTTTATACCAATACGGTGCACATTTTTATTCGCAGAAATCCTTCGATGCAGGAATTTGAGCTAAAATGTTCCTAATCTTGACTATAAAATTGTAAGGGGTGGCTTTGTGCAACTATGCCACTGTAATGTTATTTCAAGCGGTTTAGGAATTTGTGCTCTAAGTCAAATCCAGCTTCCATTTTTTGAACTGTTTTGTGATATTTGTTTTTGAACATAATTCCTTCACAAACAGAGAATAGCTAATTTTATCACTTGTTTGTACTATAAAACTATGAATTTTCTTAACTAAAACCACCCCTGTTTCTTCAGATGTGTTCTCTCTCATAAATTGTTTCCAACTTGCAGGAATAGCGGATATAATAGCACATTAATAAAACAAAAATGTATCGATCTCACGCCTACAACAGAACTCAGTGAGAGATATGAAGCTACCATTTTCAATCAGAAGATCTTCTAATTAAAGTACCCCAGCTTCAACTTATGTTTTTATGACAGATAATCTGTTTATAAATTTGTATAAATGTATCATACCATACCACGATGGTTGAAATGAAATTTCTTTCAAGATAACTAGGTTATAGTACTTATAGTACTATCAGGCTGAGAGAACATGTTTCCAACAAAATATTTGATAAGCGATCTCTGATATCTTTCTATTTGAACTTTCCATTGAAAATCCTCTTTTCACCATACTTCTTTAAGAAGACATCAACAAGTATTTTTTAATCCACCTTCTTCATACGTATTATACATAGCACTTCTTTTAATGTTGTCTCTTTTGCCAGACCAGATGAAATAAAAAAAACGGTTGTTGAAGTCGAGCAGAAAAAAGAAACCAGTGGATCTTCTATGATACTAAATAAATACACACATTTTGGAACAACCGAAGACTTAATTACGGCAATTTTTATTAAACACCATCAAATAACGGGAGTTCCACATCCTTAATAAAAATTCAGTTTCTTTCAACCTTTCCAGTTACATTTTAAATCTTTACATGATATTCCTTCTAATGACTCAAACTATGTTACTTTTTTCAACATTTACTCTAAGACCAGGGATTTGTGTGAAAGAAGACAAAATAGCGAATACTCTTCTTAAGTTTAACTCTTCAGCACGTAAGTAGATTACAGTTTCATCAGCATACTGACTGACTCGTATTTCTACATCATTTACCGGGATGCCATTTAATAAGTCTATCTTGCCGAATTATTTATCCAAGAACTTCAGCTTCAATAAGGATTGGGTAAGGCGATAGAGGGCGGTGTCTGACACCTCTGTGTAAATAAAAAGCTTAATATGAATACTCATTATTTACCACACAACTGTTAATATTTTTGTATAGCAGTGAAACCCATGATTTTTTTTTTTAAATCCAAATTTCTGCATGCTCAGAAACAAGAAATTCCATTTAATGGCATCGCCTTTTCGAAGTCAATAGATAAAGCTAGGACTTTTAAACAATTTTGCATTCAATGATGTATCACATCGCTGTATGTATGTATGTAATGACCATTATATCGACTTAAAAAAGAAGTTTGGTCTCCATCTATAATTAATGGAAGAACCCAGTTTAGTCTATTGGTTAGTCCGTATTTAGGAGTGATATGGGTCGCCATTTTTTTCAACTCGAGGTATTTTTATCTTTCGGGGGAACAGAGTAACCATGATTCCTTTACTCATTGATGAGCAGATTTTGCTTGGTGATAACACGAGTTGAACATTCTACAGATAATATTTTATATCAACCGAAAATTCTTTATATAAATTTAGCAGGTAGCCCATCTGTGCCATGTGTTATTATCTGATGTTAAATCTCCGACTGCTTTATAGCATTCGTCTACAGTTATGAAACCTTCGCAAAGAAAAATTGTTTAGCGGCGATAATTCAAGCACAATTATTATTGCTTTTAAACATTTTCTGAAGATTTTTTTTTTACTGATGCAAAATTAAAGATGATATGACTATGAATGTGTCAGCTTTTTTAAACTTCTGAATATGTATCTCTCGTAAATTTATTTTTCTGAATAAAAAAAATACCTAGTGTCCTTTTCTCCTTCAGCAATCCAGTGGCACGATTTCTAATCATAATTCCTCGAACAAAATCTTCTTGCATTTGGCATAGTTCTCTTTGATGACGTAACATCAAATCATTTAAAAAGTTATCATTTGGATCTATATCCAAAGCATAACGTAGCTTCCTAATGTTTTTGACCAAGTAATGTATTCTATTATCTATTCATTTTTTAGCATAGAGGAAATAAAAATGCATTTCTGAATTATTCTGTATTCATCAAACTCCCTTAAAGTACATGTATTCATAGTTCAATAACTTTAACACAAATTAAATTCCTTATTTCTTCTTTTTTACTTTATAAAAAGGTAAAGATGTATCTAGCTTCCAGAAACCAGGCCCTCTCTTGTAAACCATATTTTCCACTACCAAACTTACAGCAGAGTGGTCACTCCGATCACCTAAGTTTATTTTACAATGTTCAACATTCTTTCTCAAATTATTTGATATAAGAAAATAGCAAATTATCTTTCTGGCTACCGTTGACCGCCATGTAAACTGTAACTTTGATGAGTTTTGTACACGCCAAATGTCAATTAAATCAAAGTCATTTTTGAACAAATCAATTTCAGATAAACATTTTGGATGCTATTGCACATGATTGGGGTATCTGTCAACCTTTATATCTTGTACTGTATTCATGTCGCCCCCATAATATTAGGCTCTTTCTCATATTCTATTACAACATTATGAAATTTCTAAATACATCTTCACTATCTGATCTGTGTTTGGACCATAGACATTTACAACTGTAAACTTCTTTTTTCCATAGGTAAGGACAAGCAACAAAATATAATATAATAGTATACACCTGTAAATTTGAATTCGGCTTGATCAATATACACACTCCGGTACTGTCGGATTTCCCGTAAATAAATATGACATGATATTCCTTTTCCGCTGAACATATCCTTTCAGGGTCTTTACAACTATGTGTTTCTTGAAGCAAATAAACATCACACGGTTGTCTTCTTAGAAAATCACTAAAACCAATTTCCTCTTTTCTCTGACTCTATCCCCTAAGTCCCTTGGGTTTAGTTAATATAATTTTATCTGGAAAGATTCACCCATTATTATACTTTCCTTTAATGAAATTTTCACAAATACATATTTTGTATATACCGGAAATCTTGAAGCGAAATAGTTAGACAGCTCACACACTGATGATGGCAATATGCAAATATATAAGATTTTTCAAAATTAACTTACAGTTTGCTTGTTGCATGTTCCAATCTTTATATTCCGAGCCTCAAACAGACAATTATACTAGATATTTTTCTGTCGATCTCTCCTCAAACAATTCAATATTCAAATATGATCAACTTTACAGCTAAACAGCTTAATTTATACGTATTGTTAAGAGAGAGAGCAATATGAAAAGGGCAAACGAATACAACAATTCCCATTTAGGATTAGTCACAATTTTCAAAGAAGGATACAAGAAATATATAATGACTGACTTTTGACATTTAACTTGTGGTGTTTTAACCTGTTAGGCCGAATTATCTAAACAGTTAGTCATACTTATGATGATCAGTAGAATATGTGATGTAATATGCCATTTAAGGGATGTGGCAGAGACAATAGGCCTTTTTCGTAATGTAGCCATATTTTGTGAAGAAAGCAACTGTACGAACATGAATTGCAATTGCTCGACATTTATTTCCGCTTCAAGGCGTTAACATTTAAAATAGGCAATATCTGCCTGTAATACCAATACACATACATGATGCAAATTGCTATGTACGAACATGAAAACTCAGGAACATAATTCTGCGAAACTCAAAACCAAAATACATGTAATATAATCCTATCTGCAATATCAAACTGTGAGAATTAATTTTTCAGAATAATCCTGAGGATCTCTGGTCACGTGATCACCAGAAAGGATAGTAGCTCCTCCCGGTAGCCCCCCAATTCATGGGACTCTGAACGTGATCCACCAGCAGGATAGTAACTCCCGCTGATATCCCCCTCTTCTTGGGGTTCCTGTCCCCCTCATCACTCCTAAACGCGGACGCGTATCCCGGCCTGCTTGGCCAAAGATATTGGCAGTCCCGCGTGTTCAAATTAAATTATATAAAATTCAAACCTCTATACCGTAACTGACTTAAACTACCATCCTTCTCTGAATGAATATGTATTCTCTAACCTTGAAAACATCTACAAAAACATACATATAACGATAATTACATGTATACTCGTGATCGATCTCTCCAATCACCCCAACCTCCCAACCATAAAACAACACGTCACAATGACCTGTAACTTGACACACAGGATTAAAATCTCCGTGCGGCCCAGCCTCCCAACCGTAAGACATGTGATAATGGCCTGTAATTAAACACAGGATTAAGTTCTCCATGCAGCCCAACCTCCCATCCGTAAATCATGTGAAAATGACCTGTAGATAAATACAGGATTTAACTGTCCATGCAGCCCAACCTCCCATCCGTAAATCATGTGAAAAAGTCCTGTAGATAACTACAAGATTTAACTGTCCGTGCAGCCCAACCTCCTAACCTTAAAACGATGTGTGACAATGACCTGTGAACAGGATTAACTCCCCGTGCAGCCCAACCTCCCAACCTTAACAGGGTGTCACTAATAAAATGTAATAGACTCAGTTTAAGACTTCAAGACCACCAGAACCTTACTCAAAGTGTTTACACTAACATAGTGCTAAATACACATACATCCTACCCTGGGCACTTCCTGCCCGGCCCTCCAACTAACTGCATGATCAAAGCTAAACAATACACAATATGCAGCATAACCTCCACGCCCAGTATCTCCATATCTGAACTTTGCCACCTTGTAATGTTAATACTATTCCTGTGCCAAAGTACCTGCCCCATACCTTTCTCCTAACCACCTAACCTTAAGGCAGGCTATAGCCAGTGCAGGCAACATAACCACTGTGACCTCTGCCCTGATATATATCACTCCAACATAACTCCAGCTTAAATCCTTTGTGGTTCTTGACTCGGGACTAAGGCTTGAACTATGTACCAACTTATGGAGAAGGTTATGACTATTTCCTATTTTCAGACATGCCCAATTAAATCCACCTTAATGTACAAGAATTTGCAACTACCTCGCTCCCCAATCTTTGGCCTTGGAGCAGAATGTGTGCATAGATCATGTCCCTTAACAACCATAATACATCATTGTCTTTAACTGTTTCAAACATGTCTGAGTAACAAACCCCCACCAACTATTCCTCATTCGTTGTTACGCAACCTCGTAACGTGTGAACCCTAAATAGTCACTTGGGAATGGGTGGGGGGGGGGGGGGGAGGAAACAATCGACTGCCTTGAACGGAAAATGAAGCGAGAATGGCTATTAAAAGCGCGCTCATTTGCACGCATAACTTTGCCAAATTATTTCCACACTAGAAAATGTTCACATGCACACCACATGAGTCGGATCTTTACGCGCATGTTTTGATACTTCTGACCCCAAAGTTTGTTGACCTGATTCGAACTCTTGCTTCTCCCAAAAATGTGCTGATCAGTTTATGCTGATCACATTATTTTGTGAAGAAAGCAACTGCACGAACATGAATTGCAATTGCTCGACATTTATTTCCGCTTCAAGGCGTTAACATTTAAAATAGGCAATATCTGCCTGTAATACCAATACACATACATGATGCAAATTGCTATGTACGAACATGAAAACTCAGGAACACAATTCTGCGAAACTTAAAGGTAAAGACCAGTATTGGCAACGCCCCAATTTCAAAAAATGAAATGGAAGCTCTCATTACCAATCATGTGAAAGAATATGTTTTGACTAATACATGATGATAAAAAATTTGCCGGGAAACCGCCTACTAATTCATATATTTGGTAAATTTATTTCTCTCATGGTCTGGTGAGAGAGATAGTCCCATATACATCTTTCTGTGTATAGTGCTTGTAACTTTACGAAGAATGAGCCAAATTTCTTATCATTTTGATGATTCCAGAACCTTGCAGATGCTAGATGCTAGATGATCGACCTTTTCTGATCGATTCCACAACGTTTCTTTCACAATGCAATCGCATGACCATTACTGGTCTTTACCTTTAAAACCAAAATACATGTAATATAATCCTATCTGCAATATCAAACTGTGAGAATTAATTTTTCAGAATAATCCTGAGGATCTCTGGTCACGTGATCACCAGAAAGGATAGTAGCTCCTCCCGGTAGCCCCCCAATTCATGGGGCTCTGAACGTGATCCACCAGCAGGATAGTAACTCCCGCTGATATCCCCCTCTTCTTGGGGTTCCTGTCCCCCTCATCACTCCTAAACGCGGATGCGTATCCCGGCCTGCTTGGCCAAAGATATTGGCAGTCCCGCGTGTTCAAATTAAATTACATAAAATTCAAACCTACACCCAATACCTTTTTTTTTTTTTTTTTTTTTTTTTTGTGATTAATTAATTAAATTATTATTATTATTATTATTATTATTATTAAAAAAAAAAAAAAAAACTAGATTCAGCTTCTTTACAGATCTCTTGAGATCTCCTACTTTCTCCCCCGGTTGCTGTAGGTATTCATCCTGACCTATTTAACCATACACCTATGATGTCATCATATGAACTATGCTCATTGCCGTTCACTTCTACACTTGTGTCATGCATTAAAGTTGGGTAACTATACATTTCATGTTGAGGTGTTAATGCATTTGCATTCTAAACTGTTTGGAGCTACTCCTGCTGCGCGAGGAAAGATAGGGGCAAAACCGGCTATTGTGATCGGACTTAAAGATCTGTCGAGCTAGCTACATTTCGTAGTCGGGAAAATTCCCCTATGGCCCACTGGTTCCTGAAACATTTAGTGCGACCAAGTCTTACTGACTCCAGTCCTTGCCAGCAGACTCAGGCTCCCTTATCACTAGACAATTATAATGTAATGCCATGTGACTTCAGATTTTCCAGATTCAGAATCAAAACATTTCAACCTCATAATATAAACAAAGCCAAAATACATTTACATTGACGAATCATACATCACCCTTTTACATGCGCACTGACTGCCTTATCCCCAGAGGTAAACAAATTTGTGTCACAGTATATATCTTTTATAGATTACTTATTGAAACAAGCATGACTTGACAGTACAGAGTTATATATTCAATGTATCAGAATCTTCCACGACTGAAGTACTTTTCAGTGTGTAATAGTATTTCTCATGCCTCCCGTTACCTGGATATCATCTTATATTTTCAAACCCAACCTCATGGAATAACCCAAATATAACTCAATTCAACTAATTGACTTTTGTCGCTCACTTTAGGTTTTCATAGAATACTATTGACATTAGGCTGAATCTGTTCAGAGAAGGCCAGTGTCCTTGGCTGCAGATTCGAATTTATCGATGAGCATGTCAGAGCCCACATCTGAGAGATGAATTCCATCCCTATGGAACAGACTGTGCTCTTTGGTATCTATATTGTGCACTATCATTGATGTGTTCACCATCTGGGAGATTCTCCTCTTTGCGAATTTGTTAAGTGACTTCCGCACACCATCCATTGCCTCTTGTGATGTTGGGCCGGGTCTGCTACCGTAGTAAAACAATCTTGGAAGAATACCAGACCAGGCTATGTGGGTTCCTGGCATTCTTGCTCGTAGAGTTTGAATTGCTGTATCGATTGCGATTCTGCAACGGCATGCGTCTCTCTGACCCAAGTCGTTTGTTCCCAGGTGAACGATCGCCAGTGCAGGTGGTGCGTTGTAATTCAACCTATTTGTGACCATTCGGGGGAGGTCATGGAGAGTAGCACCTCCTTGACCATGCCACTGTACTGCACCCTTCTCTGCTCCCAAGTGCAGGCGGTTCTGTGCAGTGGCTCGCTCTTTGGCCCTTCTTACGATACTGTCCCCCACTATCCAGACTTGGTTGCGTACTCGTCCTGAAATAAAATAGTTAAACTCCCGAAAGTAACATGTTCATATATTTGGGAAGAACAAAATATAAAATTTTCTTGTGAGCTTTATTTTCATAATTGTAATAACTCCCTAGTACTTAGTATGGAGTAAATGTAACTTATCTTATATAGCGCAAATAAACTTCACTGCGCCACCTACCCATCTTCCTAATTTGTTCTGGTGGCACACCATTCAAGGCAGCTGTGGTAGCTGCCCCAATTCGGAAAGAGTGAGTCCCATACCGACTAACATTCGCCCCAATTTGCTGAATGTTCTTTTTCAGGACTGCACTGAACTGGTACCTTGTAAGGGGGGAGCCATTCTCATGACAGAATAGTAGACCCTCTACCTGTGGCCTTGCTTGTAAATATGATTTCATGGCCTGTACTGGGCATACCCCCTCTACCCGGTTTGCATTAATCCTCAAGGTGGTAGATTTCCCATATTGGTCTGTCTTAGAAAATCGGATTTGTAACAGTAAAGTTTCAGGAATGCCTCGGCCTAATTGTACATCTGTGATATTCAACGCCTTCCTTGTATCATCACCCTTCCCTCGGACGGTGAACTCCCCTATTCTCAGGAAACCAAAGAATGCTAGTAAGTACGCTGCCTTGAACATGATTGCTTCGTATCGTGAAAAACATACATATGCTAGGTTTGGCAACAGTTGTCGCATTAGCTCCCATGTGATGGGTCTTCTAGTATCTACACAACATTTGTCTCTTCTACTACCTTCTTGCATTTTCCTAATCAAAAAATGTTTTGTGGGATCAGCCCAACCATGCATGTTATGTAAATATGCTAGGGCTGCAACATGCACTGTGATTGTCGTGGGTGCTTTCCCACTGATAGAAAGTTGGGCAATAAATGCCATGACCTGTTTCACTGATGCCGGCCAAGAAGGATTCAACTGGTGATTCAACCGAAATTCCTGAAAAGAATCCACTGCCCTCTGATACACGCGCTGAGATCCTTCCCCTAGAGATTGTCCCAGCAGCCTCTGTGTTTCTTTTGCTAGGTCTGTAATATTCCAGGCGGTATTGGTGAGGCCCTTTCTTCCGCCACCGGCGCCAGCTTGCGAAATCGGTACATCTGGAATCGGGAAAGGGAGTCCGCAATACCATTATCATATGTGTGTACATGAACTGCCTTAAACAAGATATTTTGCCTCAGACACACCAAGACGAACGATCTCACCAAAGCCATGATTTTTGTACACGATGATGTCTGTTTGTTTATTGCATACATCACTGACATGTTGTCTGTGTACACGACAACTTTCTTGTTCTTTAGCTCATCTCCCCATATTGACACTGCAAGTACAATAGGTACCATCTCTTTCCATGCTATGGAAGTACCAGTGATTATTTCCCGTGAAGACCATTTCCCATTGAACCATTTGCCTCCGAAGTAGCCGCCAAAGCCTATTTCTCCACTTCCATCTGTGTAGAGGCTCATTTCTCTACTATTTACCCACCTTTCCTGTGTAATTACTGTTACGCCATTATAATACTCTATGAACTCCAGCCATGCTCTCAAGTCTAGCTGAGCACCCTCGGAAATGGACAGTGGCTTAGAACTAGTCTTCTCTCCCTTTATTAGGTCAACCGGCGTAAGAATGCCCTTCCTGGTCGCACAGCCCGACTAATAAAGTTCAGTGACCCAATGACTGATTGGATCTCCTTAACTGTTACATATTTGTGTGACAACATCTTCTTAATCTTGCGCCTAACCTCAGTAAGCTTATCATGTGGAACTCGAACCTGCATTAACACAGAGTCAAGTTCTAACCCGAGAAATGTCAATCTTTTGGTAGGCCCCTCGGATTTCTCTGCCGCTAATGGAACCCCTAACTCCTCACAGATTCCTTTGAGAACTTGTACCATCTCGAGGCATGACACGCCCCCGTGCTCTATTGAACTAACACACAAGAAGTCATCAACATAGTGTATAATCCCGTTTGAGCCACTTTGCTCCCGAACACAATATTCTATGAATGTGGAAAAGGTCTCGAAATACGCTGGAGCACATCTGACCCCCATGGGCAAGTATTTGTCGAGATAATATTTCCCCTCAAATTTGACCCCTAACAACTCAAAATCTTTCGGGTGCATAGGCAACAATCGAAAGGCGGACTTAATATCCTCCTTAGCCAAGTCAGCTCCCATTCCAGCCTCGGCGACCATCTCAACCGCTGTATCAAATCTAGTATATTCCACTTTACAATGCTCATCTGCAATAAAATCATTCACAGAGTATCCAGGCGGGTATGATAAATGATTGATTAATCGATAATCCCCCGGGGATTTCTTTGGCACCAGGCCAATTGGGTTAGTTCTCAATTTTTTTAGTGGCCTGGACTCAAAGGGACCTATGTATCGCCCTAGCTTAATCTCCTTCCGTATCTTCTCTTGTGTAATGTCCTTGTTATTTTCTGCTGATTTTAGGTTGGGTAAGTCTACTGGCATGCGAGGGCCTGTATAATTCAAACAAAATCCTTCTGTGAAACCACTTTCCAAAAACCTGGCTGCTCGCTCATTTGGGTAGCTTTTTAACAATTGTTGTAGGCTCTTTATTTTAATGGGTGACTTCCCCAAGGATATAACCTGTCCTGTAATCTGTACATCTCTACTGTTACTGTGTATGTCACCTTCAAGCCTGTCCTGATTTCTATTTTTTGTGTGTTCTATCTGTCTCCCAGGAATTGCCTTTTCCTTACTGAGCTTTGGGTTTGGGGGCTTTTGAGTTGGATTGATTGTTTGGGCAGAAAACCTTGCCGTGGCCACTTGCTCCACACAGGGAACACTTGTGCGCGTACCTACAATCTTTCCGGCTACAAGCCCCTGACCTGAAGTTGAATTCGTGACAGATTCCACTGCGAAAATTGGGTGACCTGGGGGCACAAGCCTACCCTTGCCCTGTGTTTGGCTAGTGCTAGGGTTATATGTTCGCTTCCATTCCCTCCTGTTGGACCATGGGGCCGATCGCCCGAGTGGACGGTCTTGGCCACGAACTCCCCGAGGAGGTCCCCCTCCCACTACATGAAGGAGCCACAATTCTCCATCTATACCTGCCCAAGATCCACCCTTCTTGTGGTAGCGGTGACGAAATTCGATATCATAATCTCTCCACCCATACCCATAATAGCGCGAAGCAGCAGATCGAATAAGGTGGCAGTATTTCAGTAAGTCTTGTGCGCAATTCAAATTTGCTTCCAAAACAATGCTAGCATACACAAGAAATGCATTAGTCCACAACTCTATGGTTGCAATCTTATTCTTGGATGTCGCGCTGACAGGTTTCAATACCAATCTCCCTTCTTCCTGAGTCATTGCCAAATGCGTCCTTTGTTCGCCTCTAGCTTCCCACTGTGTGTGTGCTGTCACCTCTTGGGCATTCACTAACACATTAAAATCCACATACTCGCCTTTCCATATTTTCTCCCCTATGTTATTGGGAATGGCCGAGCCTAGTCTATCTCCAACTGGCCGTAGTGGGGATTGGGGCGGGGAGTCATTTACTGCGAACCCGGACCTATGCTCGGTATGTGGTACCGATGAATTACCGATACCTGTGTAGCTAGGTCTGCTGTTATTATCATACTGACTTCCGATTGGCCTAGATCTATATTGAATGCCTCTTGAGACATGCCCTTGATTCCCCGACTCCAAGTCAACATGGGGCACGATTGTAGGGAACGAAGTTAAAAGTGGGTTCGCCCCTGTTATGTGACTATTGTCTGCCCCTCTGTGTGGCCTGGGGCTTGTCGTACCGACCCCAGCACTAATTGCTGTGCAATTAGCCATAGATCTAACTTCGGTTGAAGTAGCATTAGTACTAGCTAGTGGGTAGATCAAGATCTAGATCTATCCGTACCTCACCTGTTGACTGTAACTGCAACTGTGATCCCGGCTGTGATGGTTGGGTATTCAGGGCTGTTGCTGGTGGTGGTGGGGTGCTCGAAATTGCTGGTGGGATGCCTGCTGCCGGTAATGCCGGGATCGCTTCAGGTAGGCCTACTCCGCTGTCTACTGTTAGCGGCCGAGACTGCACTGCCCGTGCCCTCTCTGTGCTGCTTGCCTGACGACGGCGCCTCGCCCGTCCGTTGATGCCTGTGGCTGAGCAACTGCTGGCCGGAGTTTGCGCTGAATTGTTAGTTTTCTTGCTAATTGAGCTGGCTCTAGTGCCCTTCCGACTCTTTTCAGCTGTTCTCTGTCTTTTCTGCTGGGCATTAGCACCGCCATTGGCGCACGCATTGGTCTTTCTCTTTCCCATTTCGCTATTTTTTTTAATTTTTTTTAAATTTTATTTTATTTTTTTGCAGCTCTAAAACAATCGACTGCCTTGAACGGAAAATGAAGCGAGAATGGCTATTCAAAGCGCGCTCATTTGCACGCATAACTTTGCCAAATTATTTCCACACTAGAAAATGTTCACATGCACACCACATGAGTCGGATCTTTACGCGCATGTTTTGATACTTCTGACCCCAAAGTTTGTTGACCTGATTCGAACTCTTGCTTCTCCCAAAAATGTGCTGATCAGTTTATGCTGATCACATTATTTGTGAGAAGTGCCTTGATAAAAATATGTAATTTATCTGTTACAAATATAGGATTTCTCGGTCAATTTCGTAAGTTGGCCACACAGAAATCATTTTATGTTCATTCAATTTTGCCAGTTATGTCACCGCAGCTGTTATTTTTCGTTCAAATTAGTTTTTTAGCATTTAAATTCATTAAACGATCATTCAAAAACATTTTATTTTCATTCGAATTAAAACGTGTTTCTTTTTCGTAAAATTTTCATTCAATTTAAAGCGAGACGATTCGCTATTACGTAATAGCGTCTTCCGTGAATTCAAATCCGTTCCTTTGCATACAATTTCACACGTTTTGCACACAAATTAAACATGTAAATCTTACCTAGTATGATCATATATAGAACCCCGCAAGCTTAGTTCCATGCTAAATCCATTTCAATCCATTTTATGGGTTGTTAAGCAACAAACATGTTATTTGTCCTCACTAGGGGTGTTTACCCACTAAATCATCACTATTTAGTAACTGAACGATCATGTGTTAGGTAGATATAGCCTAGCCACATTAATATAGAATTAGTATGGAACTAAGCAAGAGTGTCTTTTTATGAATATGCAAGTGGTCAGAAATTAATTTTTTATTCAAATTAACTTTATCCTCTAATGAAATGTTGGACATCCGCAATAAACCTTATGATTGGGCAATCCCATAATAAATTTTGTATAGATTCCACAGAGCTATAACAAAATGAACATAAGTCTGACTGCGAAATAGTTAATAATTTAAGATATTTATTAACGCCAACTATACGATGTATTATCTTGAACTGAAAATAACGGATCCGTGTAGATAAACATGACTTGACAGGAATTAAGAAAATTTTAGCCCATACTATGTTTGGGATATTAAACAGAGAATCTTCTTGGAAATTAATTCAATGTGTTTTTCCCATGTGAGTTTGTTGTCAATGGCAACTCCTACAAAATTTACAAATTGTTATATCAATGGTCGGAACAAATTACAATTATTACAAGTCATTCTTATTTCGAACTCTCTTTACAAACATTGACCCAAATAATTTGTCTAGTCATGTCTTTGCTTTTGTCCAAAGATTCGTAATCCAGTTAGCTTATTTGCATATTCCTATTTCTGTGTTTCCTTCCTTTTGTCCAGCACCGTATAAGACTTCCTGCAAGTTTCGAATGCTAATCTCTTTTAATATAGGCTTTCTCGGACACTTTCGTAAGCTTTTCATTCGTTTTGATACACAGTTCATTCAAATTCGCGAAATAAAGCTGCCGGTGTGTAAATATCATTCAAGATAACACCTTTTTTCATTTGATTTACTTATTCGGTCAATGGATTTAGCACTTGTTTCATTCAATTTCACAACCGCTTACACTAATGCCCAGTTTGCATTCATTTTCGTCAACCGTGGCAAATCGGACGTCCGTACTATTCAATTTCACTTTGGGTCATTCTTAATAACAAAGTTTTCATTCATATTCGCCTACCTTTACAAACCTATGGTATACATGGTATATGCACATGTTTCTCATCTAAATTTAACAAATTAGTTATATAACATGTATTGTCATTCTTGTTCGCCAACATGTAGAGGGTTAAACACATCTAGATATAAGATTGGACATAATCTTACCGATGTTCTCATCACGGACTTTATCGTACTCGGTCATCTTTTGGAAGTGATATATATTACGTAGACGAACATGATAATGTCATGCATGATGTAATTATGATCATTAAAATATAACCAAAACAAGATTTCAGGTTGTATACGTGTATTCTTTAGTTTATGTCCACATGACATGAGTTATTGAGATGTGCGCGCAGTGATTTTGATGTGATTATGATAACACGTGATTGAACTGATACTCATAGATTGTTCTTAACATGTTCAATACATACTAAATATAATTTACACAAATATAACTGGCTTCAAAGAGATTACGAACATCGAATAAATTATCAAAAACAAAACAAAACATACAAAATAAATCAATGTATAGAGTATTGATACCCCCCCCCCACCACCATTATGGTACGCAACTCCAATAAATACAACTGTAGTCTGTAAACACACACTTTGCATGTACTTATATCATTGCATATTCATAAAAAAAGACACTCTTGCTTAGTTTCATGCTAATTCTATATTGATGTGGTTAGGTTATATCTATTTAACACATGATCGTTCAGTTGCTAAATAGTGATGATTTAGTGGGTATACACCCCTAGGGAGGACAAATACAATGTTTGTTGCTTACCAGCGCAACCCATACAATTTAAAATGGATTTAACATGGAACTAAGCTTGCGGGGTATTATGATCATACTGGGTAAGATTTACATGTTTAATTTGTTCGCAAAACGTGTGAAACTGTATGTAAAGAAACGAAATTGAATTCACGGAAGACTCTATTACGTAATCGCGATTCGTCTCGCTTTAAATTGACTGAACATTTTACGAAAAAGAAACACGTTTTAATTCGAATGAAAATGAAATGTTTTTAATTTATCGTTTTAGGAATTTAAATGCTAAAAAACGAATTTGAACAAAAAAGAACAGCTGCTGTGACAGAATCGGCGAAATTGAATGAACATAAAATGAATGTGTGTGGCCAACTTCGGGGCCAACTTACGAAAGTGACCAAGAAATCCTATATTATGGTGATTCAAATAGGTTTCTTGCACAGTTTTGTTGTTAAGCGGGTGAAGGCAATATTTTAGTAGCTTGGGTATAGATTAAAATTCCTTATACGGGAGGAACACTTGTTCGAATTAATAGGGACTTTTCGTTTTACACGACGAGAACGTGGACCGCCACGTGTGACATCATTTTAAGGTAATGTGACGTCCTTTTAAGGCACTGCCGGGCACGGTCCATTGCATTAACACAATGGAACACGCGGCAGTCCACGCTCTCGTCGTGTAAAACGAAAACTCCCTAATATTGGTCACCTGAAGGTCACTTGGCGTTAACCACGGCGTAGACTTCGATGCTAACCAGGATGTTAACCACGGTGTAACATGACGCGTACTTTGATGTAAAGTCGACGTAATTGTGCACTCCAATACCCGAGGTGTCGAGTGTACACTGGTCCGGCCGAACTTCGAAGACTTCGACCACATTACACGGTCAAGGAGTTGACTTCGGTGTTCATTACCACTTCAAGTTCTTCAGACCAGATTCCATATTTAAACAGAAATAAAGATGAACTGAAAGAACTTTTGGACTTGACATTAGGGACTTTTAGATTCGCACGAAGACAATAGGTCTATGCTACGATCGACGTCCTTTTAATGCACTGCCTTGAATGGACGTCACACGTATCAGTCCACGCAAATCTAAAAGTCCCTACTAAACTAAAGCAGTGAACTGTTAATTACAATGCATATACAAGTTGCTATTGTGATAAACCATTTAGGATAGGAAGCTTGGTAGTTTGAGTTACTGAATAGGAGCCGAGTAGGAGCCCTAATCAAAGACCAAGCACCGGTCCGTGACCAAGAAACCTCCCTTTCTTTATTTCTTTATTTATTTATTTATTCTCCACTCATGAGATGGATAGCCCTTGTCAACTATAAGCTGTTTTTTAAAGGGGTCCAGGCCAAGGTAAAAACATACAATCCGAATAATCAATACATGTATATGGGCTACTCATAAGAATAGACAAATGAACACACACAAAATATAATTTGCTTAATAAAAAAATAAACAAATATACTAAAGTATATATCTACAAGAACAATAATATCACTATGGGGGGGGGGGGGAAGCAACTACAAAAGGAGGAACGTGTCCTTACATGGTAAAAACGGAACGAAAAAAAAAAGGAACTAGAAATTTAATTCGTCACGAAGACGAATAAGGTGGTCTGTCTAAGTCTTATAATAGATTTGAGAATGGGAGAAGTTATATAGACATGTAAACAATGATGATCATGATGAATATGGTGATGATCATGATAGTAAAGGTGATGATGATGATAATGATAATGTTATATGATGATAGAAACGATGTTAATGATGATGATAATGATCATGATCATGATGACGTTGATGATTATCATCTTCAGACCATGATGGTGATGATGATGGTGACATTGATGATGATGATGATGATATTGATGATGATGATGACGATGATGAGTATGAGCATGATCCTGACATCTGATTGAAAAAATGAGGAAATATTTAGATAGCATATAGTCTCAGCTACAACATATTAAGATTTGGTTGAAAACTGTTTTGAATAACAACCGAGACACTGGTCAAAACACATTGTCATGCAGATTCATGTTTTGAAAAAAGTGACCTCCCATAGACATAACACGCAAATATGACAAATTATGCATTGTCGCCTTTAATGGAATATTTAACTATGATGACGTCATCGAAATGAAAAATGAATGGCATATTTTTGATAGAGAATTATCTCAGCTACAACATATCAAAATCTGGGAGAAGATCGATCACCGATAAGTGAGATAATCTCAAATAAACAATGACAAAAATGACGTCATCAACAAAATACATTTTGTTGAGTTTAGATGTCAATATGTTGACTTTGTTTCACTTTGTACGAGTCAGGGTTGTATGAAATCATATCTCCAACTCATGCTTTCTCCAACCATGATATAAAAATCGGGGGTCGATGGACTATCTGAAGAGCTATTTCGATTTTTAAAATGGCATGTTTTTGATCAAATTTGCATTATATCGCCCATAGCAGTACGCGCGGATTTTGAACTTTGACGCACGCTCACGGCCTTATGAAATATGAAGAGTGACTGAAATTAATGTAAATTGTCAATTACGTTAATAGAAATCCAAATCATGTAAATATTTTGAATTTGACTTTTTCCGCGCGTCATGAGCGCGCGCAACGCGCGCGGGGACATGTACGGACGGAAAATTTTGAAATGCTTCAAATGACCTGATTCGTACTCTCCTTTAGTAGTTAAGTGATTTTGAGCAATTTTAAATTTTGACGCGCACATACGCGCGCGTCATGACCTTTATGTGACCTTTGATGACATGACCTGTTGACGCTTGCCCTAAAGTATATGTGATATGAATATGAATGACCTTTGACTATGCATCATGAAGATATGATGGATAACGTGATTTCACAAAATGGCGCCTGGATGACGTCACGATATTCTAATGACCTTGAAAATGTTCATGTCACGTCTCATTACAATGACCTATTATTGTGCCGAAATGTAATGAAATTAACTAAACCAAACTTGAGTTATCCGGGGCACAAAAAACGGGAAGAAATAAAAATAAATAATAATAATAATAATAATAATAATAATAATAATAAAGAAAATTCTGACGAAATCAATAGGTGGTCTGTTGATAACAGACCACCTAATAAGAAGAAAAGAAAGAAAACCGGGGTTTTTGTATTTTTAGCTTAATTTGTTATATATATATATATATATATATAGGATGTTAAGTCTGTCTGCTAAGAATGGTCCTAACATAAAAAATCCACTGGACGGCCATGCATTATGGCTCAAGGCATGGGCACTAAGTTAATTTGTTTACGTTGGGGACCGGGGTAAAATGCAATAAATTATTGAAAATTTATAGCATTTTCTGTGTTTTATTTTATTTATGGAAACTGCCCCCTACACTAGCCCCCTCTGCGTACAGTCATGGTTCAGTGACAAAGCAGTGGCCTACTAACTGTGAGGTCTAGGATAAAAACCGTGTCGATGTGCTATATATTAGTGCCCTTTTGTGGAGCATTAGTCCTCATTACTGTCAGTTATGACTTAAGGGCGTAGGTCCCCTAGTTGATAAGCATAGTAGCATATACATGCTTTAGCAGTCACGCAAAACACACATTTTGAAATTTAATCCAATAAAATGTGAGAATTTATACTATTATTTAGATCTATTATTTTAAAATTATTTTAAAGATGATTCCATAAATCGTAAAACAAAAATATTCCAACTTGATGAGCGACAGTGTACATGCTAATTGTTTGGACCATCGTTTATATAAGCGATCTAATTTCAAGGTATCATATACATTTTTTGAAGGATACATATAATCAACATTCATAACAATACGGAGTGATCTATTTTGTAATACTTGCAATTGACTTAAGTGAGTCTTTAAAGCATTTACCCAGACTGCGCTACAATAATCAAAATGGCATTGAATAATTGATTTATAAAAAGTCAAAGCAGTGATCTGATTAATGTATGGACGCAATCTTTTCAAGAGAGATATACTTTTAATTACTTTTTTCTTTACATGATCAACTTGATTTTTCCATGACATATTTGGATCAATGACAACACCTAGATATTTACATGACTTGACCCTTTTAATTTCGTTATTATCTATAAACATATAACAATCATCAATAATATCGTGTAATCTCTTTAAATGCTGCTGAGTGCCTATAAACATAACTTCACATTTATTTGGGTTAGCCATTAATTTATTATCTTTTAACCAGCATGATAAACTTGAAAGATCTTCATTTAGTTTGCTACGAACTTCGAATGGGTTTTTTGATGACGTAAAAATACATGTGTCGTCGGCATATGATATATCACATGAGTGCACATTATGGTGCATATCATTGACAACTATTGAGAATAATAGAGGGCCCAATAACGAGCCTTGGGGTACCCCGCATGTAATTTCCCTTTCATCGGAAGTATAGCCGTTTACAGATGTAAATTGTTTTCTTCCATCAAAATAGTTTGTGAACCACTTTAAAGTGCATTGACCAAAGTTAAACATTTTTAATGGTAGTGAGCACATTTTTTTGGGGTCCTCGAAAAATTGAAAATTTGCACCCCCCCCCCCTGAGCGCCAAGGGGGGGGGGGGGGCATCCCCCCATAAAGCTTAAAATCACTTGTTTTTACATGTTTTTTTCTTCAGCCCCCCCCCCCCCCCCTGGATCCGCCACTGCCTTATAAAAGAGATGTTTAGCCGTCTGTAAAAAGATGTCAGTGGTCGGCGATTGTTTTTTGGGTCATTTTGGTATTCTCGAAGTTTACGCTGCTGCATCGCAAGTCTTTGCTGACCAAACTGCCATTAAAAGAATGTGTTGATTTTATATACAAGGATAGGCGACAGTTCCCAGACTCATTGGTGACTATTTGTGTATTCATATACCATGTTAATACCACGAATCCCCATTGTAAAATGGACAATAAACATAAACCGTATGAACCTCATGAACTCTCTGACATTTAACATCGTTTTCTCTAAACCTAAAAGATAACATCGTTTTTTTAGAATACGACGAATTAAAAAAAATGACAATTGCCGACTAAAAGGGAAAAGTGATTACAAGGAAATCAAGAATTTTCAAATGCACAGACGAAACGGCGCGCTGTTGCAACACATTGACACCAGCAGGCGCGTACGCAGGGGGGGGGGGGGGGAGGGGTTTGGGGGTTCAACCCCCCTTTCAGTTTTTTGTATGTGTTTTGGGGGGCGCAACCCCCCTTGTGTTTTAAAAACTAATGCCAATGACCTGCCAATGACTGACCTAACCAATATGACCTTATCCCCCCACCAATTGAGCAAAATGTCTAATTTTCAAATTTCGAGACCACAATAAAGTGTCCTCTTACCCCCCCCCCGCTTATTCGGCGGCTGGCTGAGTCGTTGCGAATTTTTTTCGGACCCCCCCCCACCAAAAAAAAAGTGTCCCTTCCCCCCCCCCCCCCCCCGCTTATTCAGCGGCTGGCTGAGTCGTTGCGAAATTTTCGGCCTGATTTAAAAATGTTAACCCCCCCCCCTCCCCCCTTGAAAAAATCCTGCGTACGCTACTGGACACCAGTGTACCTCTTGCCTCAAAATAAATTTACCGACCAAACTGATCATGGAAAGGTCTTTGTTGAGTGCTTGCTTCAGTGCTTGGCGACTATTTCCGGGCGATAAGGGGTTGGTAAAAAGTGTCGGCAGCCGATCGACGAATCGACGACATTCAAGGATGTTTCTAAACTTTCATACAATGATTCAAGGCAGTTATTGTAAGTATATATTTCGCACCGCCACCGATCAATATGTTTTTGCCCTCATAAGGCTTATTATTTTCAATTTCGATAAACAATTATTCGATTCCTTCAATGTGAACATCCACTGTTGGTTTAAGATTGAATCCGTCATGATTATATAAAGAAACACTACCTCCGCTTCCTGATGCATGATCTGGTCGGATCATGGTATAATGTTCTAAATAAAATGAGGGAGGAGAATTTCATTCAGCCATGTTACGGAGATGGCTATTACAGGGAAGACAATTTTGTTAGGGTGTATAGGAAAGTTTGAACTATTTCAAAGTTTGTATTTTGGCTTCTTGCATTACAGTGTAAGTTACGGAAAGAGGTTTTGCTACAGTGATTGTCAATAAATTGCTATAAAAAATGTTCTGGAGTATATTGGTGTGTACTGCAAGGTTCTGGAGTCATCAAAATCATAAGAAATTTGGCCCAGTCTTGGTAAAGTAACAAGCGCTGTACACAGAAAGAAGGACATAGGACTACACAAATGGTGTCGGGGCTACTAACCTTGATTTCCTATGATCATTACTCAGCCAGTATACATTTCCTACCAAAATTGTTTGGAAAATGATTTTTTTTTTTTATTGTAATCTTGAACATTTACTGTAAGTTTCGTCTGATCCTGTGAGAAGTTTCTCATTTTTTTTTTTTTACCAGAACTCAAGTTTATTTGTAAAATGAAATGCATCCAAATAAGAATGGTGACACGAACAGCCAAATATGTTTCATGATAGTGCCTTTCAACATGAAATGAACAACAGGGGGAAAGTATGCCCCCCATCTTCGACCTTGTGTCCCTCATTGCCTACACACATTTCTGATCAAACACCATTTATAATGAGCATTGCAACACCCACTCACAGCACACAATGGCCATAAGTTTTCTGTGATGGTTGGCACACTTCATAAACTTCCTTTTAAAACTACTTTCTAAGAGCCACCCCTAAATACCTGCATACACCACAACATTCAGTGAAAGTTGTGTTTTTATATCAGAACACAATTTTACGATAAAAATTGCATATCTTGGTCAATTTTGCCAATTTTCTCGGAGAAAGAACGTATTGTAGTATTCGAAATGAATTGGATAAATGCAGTAGTTTTATTGAAGGCAGCATATGGCGTTGTAGCAATATTGAAGCCAACACGGACAGACAGTGATGGGTTCAAGCTTTGTGGTCTCCAATTCCCTACACCTACCCTAGTTTGTAAACATATATCTAAAGTGTCATATCCAGGTTCGTACGACCCGTCCGCGAAGCATATTTGAAAATCGAGAGTTGGTACATGCACAATCATTGAAAGAGATAATAGAGTACTGAAGCTGTGACATTTCTCAATTTTTTCTTCAAAAGAGCATCAAAATAATGTCCAAATGTCAAAAACCAATTGAATATGTTAGGTATTGGCTGAGATATGACCAGTTGAATAAAAAGATTTCCTATAGCAACTCAGTGTTGTTTTGCTCTCGATCGTAATAGTATAAACCAGAGCAAAATAACACTGAATTCCTGTAGGAAATCTATTTATTCAAGGGTAACCCTTATTAAGAGTAAATATAAATAACATATACATAGAAGATGCCCACGGGCGTAACAAAAATATCAAAATACCACATCCCCAACTGACTATTAGCCCAATGAATACTAAAAGCTCGAAGCTAAAATAAACCACTGTTAGTGGGGGAAAGTTTGAAAATAAAATTTTGTTCATGGATTTCATCAAGAAGGCAGGATATCCTGTACTTCATTTTCCGCAAAAAATTTCCGCAAAAATGTTCATATCCCGGAAAGTTTAAAACCCTCACATTATACCAAGGAAATACCCACGCTCCGCGCAAAGGTGAACAAGTTAAAAAATTAAACGTAACAAAAATTAAACACCAAAAAAACAATCAACCAGGCTAATCATTGGGGTTGGTGTTTCTTGTTCGATATCGAAAGCTCATCAAAATCAGATATAATAAAGATAACAATAATGATGATAACAATAATAATAATAATGTAAATTATAATAATAATGATAATAACACTAACATTTCAGTATAAAAGGGTAACTCCTCCCTCATAATAGGTTTGTTTTAATACAAGGAAAAATTGCGAAGAACACATTAGTGAATGTTTGAGAAAAATCGGACAATAACTTTTCAAAAAATACTTTAAATCTGTGATTAAAATTGGCAGCGCGGTCTCTAAATTCACCTGATCACTAACCAATTTCGTTTCGAAAATAAAATGAATTTTAACATTTCCATAAATAAAATAATTTAGAATTCAGAATCTCTGGTTTAAGCAACCATTTCTAACTCGGTTCCGAAAAGGAAAACAATTTTTTTCTATAAATTCATTCAAAACCATGCTAAGGCCTTCGCAGCGTACCGAGGGCAATATGCTTTAACAAAACTAAACGAAAATAAAAACGGAAACCACTCACCCAGGATGATAACTGTTTTTTTTGTTTTGTTCAAAATCGAAAGCTCCAAGCTTTGAAAGAAAACAAATCAATAGTGTTCAGAATTAACCCAGTATTTAAATAAACCATCTAAATATATACACATGTTTATATATTTCATGATAGACCCACACTGAAGTGACAAAGAGAAAATTTATGCTTTTTCACACTATATTGATTATCGAGTGGTTAAACTGCATGTGGTTTTTGTGAAGCACTTTTGCATACATTAACACGCCAGGCGATCCTGCCATATAATAATACAGATACAAATAAACAAAAAGGTACAAAATACACCCACCATATTGACGGAAATGCATATTTTAAGCTGAAAGCGATACAGAAAGCACTTACGATGTATGTTCTACTACTATTGGGATATTGTTAAACTGCAGGTGGTTTTGTGAAGCACAATTTCATGAAAGACCAGGCCAGTCGATGATGCCGTATACAAAAAATATAAGCAAACAAACAAACACAAAGATCCTAAATACACCCACCATATTGACAAATACGCCCATGTTAAGTCGTAAACGATAAATAAAGCACTGACGATATTTTTCCTACTAATATTGGGATATGGAAACTCCAGGTGGTTTTTCCAGAGCACTTGTGCATAATTTACAGGTCAGTCGATCCTGCCGTATAGGAAACAAAGTATAAACAAATAAACAAGTTAGTAAGTACCACGTCCCGTCCTTCCCCTTTCCTGCTTGTTTTAAGAGGACACCCACCCAACAAGGACATCTAGCTTAACAATAACTACGTCCACACGGTAGCATCGTAGCTATATATTTTCATTTTGTGAAACCTCAAAGTTAAAAACAGCGATCCACTAACCACGGAAAGGGTTCGTTCACATGGGACCGAAACAACGAGGACGGTATTCATTTGAACTATAAACTGGTGTTACCACGAAGTGCGTCCTCATGGCTCGTAACTGAAGCCTGCAGTTTTCGTGCTAACCTTAAGATATGTCGTGGTTTGTAACGTCATGTTACCAACAAGTTTTGTAACCACAAGTGCGTCCACACGGTCCCTAACTACAAGTTAACTTCGAAGTCTATAACCACGAGCTTAACTTTGTGCTAACGGACCGTTATGTGAACCTTACTAATAATACACCCACCCAATGCAATGAGCGACATATATATACAGGGCGGAAAACAAAGCGGAAAAGGACATTCACTTCTTAACCTTAATTTCCCCACCCCCTCTTTTTGTAAATGTAAGAACATAAACAAATACTGCAAAAATAAAACGTTAAAAACGACAACACCGACGGAAATACACCGCAGACAATGTGAACTAATTATACCCTCCAACTCAACGTGGAATAAAACAATCACATTTTTTTTTTAAAGAGAGAGGAAACACATCCCTCGCACGAGGTCAAACATATCATAGGTTTGCAATTAAATATCGGATGACATTCAATAATGTAAATTCCAGACAATCAAAGTGACATTTTTTTTCTGGACTTTTTATTTATTTATTGATACACTGTTTATATTATTTTGTTTTATATTTCCAACCATCATCTATTCATTCATTTATTCTGTTTGTGATCACTTTACTCTTCATTATTTGTTGTTTATAGTTATGTAGTTGTGTTTAATTAGTGTGGAGGTGTCGTGGTATAGTGGTTCTTTTACTAGACTCAATCGAACGGTTGAGGGTTCGAATCCCAGCCAAGCCCTAACGTCCTTAGGCAACAAATGAAATTCACATTTGATACTTAACATCCAAGTGTTAATATAACCTGGTAATTGCAGGGCCCTCTGGAAGAACAACTTTAAAGCTGATGAAGCTTACCTTGGTCAACAAAAATATGTGTTATTACCATAATTAAGATTATTATTACATTATTATCATCATTGTTATTGTCATCATTGTTATCACTATTTTGTATATTATTGTACATTATATATACAAACACACGTACACACGCAGCCTCTCTCTCTCTCTCACACACACACACACACTCACACGCACACACCCGCATCTAATGAATTGACGTTATATTGACTTCTTATCCTTCAGTGTGCAATTCAGTGTTACATATGCTGATTTCATTTAAGTGTTTATGTTAAGTAATGAAATTAGGAGTGCTGCAAATTTTTACAGTATAGACATTGCTTTCACATAATTACCGGTGTTGTTGGGAAAACGTTCCTTGTGCCCAGGCGCGGAAACACGGGGGGGGGGGGGGGGGGGGGCGACGGGCCTTGCCCCCCCCCCCCTGGCTGTGTTTTTTTTAATATTAAAACAAAAATTATATATATTTTTTAGTAAGTGATCACACATTCAGCTCCCCCCCCCCAACTGAGCGACGTTCTCTCATTTTTTGGGGTCAAATACGAAACAAAAAAATATGCTCAACCCTCCATCGATTTTTAAATATGTGGTTTTTGTGAAGAACTTTTGCATACATTAGCACGCCAGGCGATCCTGTCATATAATAAAACAAATACAAAGAAACAAAAAGGTACAACATTCACCCACCATATTGACGGGAACGCATTTTTTAAGCTGTAAGCGATAAAGATATTTGAAGCACTTACGATATATTTTCTACTTCTATTGAGATATGGTTAAACTGCAGGTGGTTTTGTGAAGCACAATTGCATGAATGACCTGGCCAGTCGATGCCGTATTCAAAACAAAATATAAGCAAACAAACAAAATCCTAAATACACCCACCATATTCACATATACGCCTCTGTTAAGCCGTAAGTGATAAATAAGCACTGACGCATGGGTGTCGATCCCGGGGGGGGGGGGGGGGGGCGGATGGGGGGGGGGGGGATATATCTCCCCAATATTTCAGGTGGGGGGGGGGGGGACGGCCTGTACAATCATCCCCCCAATAATTCACCATTAAAATAAACTTAACAAAATGAAGAGACAAATTAATGATGAGAGCCCGATGAGAGTAGTTAATGGTTATTACTCGCAAGATGACCATCAATATACACATTTTGCAATCTCATTTTCATTATACATACATAAACAAATAGAAAACGAAGTAAATGAGACAACCATATATGAGACAAGAATACAAATTGAGTTCTCGCTCATACGGCTTCATCGGGAATTGATCAATTTATCAAATTTATTCAATCAACAGCATCATAGAAATGCAGTGCGCCAAATGTAAAGCCGCAGCGTTAAAAAGCAACGAGCTAAATGTTAAACGCAAAAGTGCAAAAAAAGAAGTTGAGATCGAGTGGGAAAGAGAGATAATGAGAGAAAGAGAGGATACAGGCGCGTAGCCAGGGGAGGTGGGGGCGGTCGCCCCCCCCCCCAAAAAAAAAAAAAACGCCGGCCAGACGAGAGAGAGAGAGAGAGAGAAAGAAGAAAGGAAGAGGACGTAGGAAGAAAAAGTATTAAGAATTAAAATTCGAGAACTGTACAACGAATCGTCTTCTTTCATAATGTAATGAAACGTCTAAGCTTCCGCACTTCGCGCGGGAAGGGGGGAACTGAATTCAGACAAGGATTAAGAGTCGAGAATGGTACAACGAATCGTCTTCTTTCTTTAATAATTTAATGAAATGTCAGAGCTTCCGCGCTATGCGCAGAGGAAGGGGAACTTAATTCAAACAAGAATTAAGGGTCGAGAACGGTACAACGAATCGTCTTCTTTCTCTAATAATTAATGAAACGTCAAAGCTTTCGCGCTTTGCGCGGGAGGGGTGAAACTGAATTCAGACAAGGATTAAGAGTCGAGAATGGTACAACGAATCGTCTTCTTTCTTTAATGATTTAATGAAAGGTCAGAGGTTCCGCGCTACACTCGGGAGGGGGGGGGGGGGAATTTCCACCTCCCTGCACAACCCCCCCCCCCCTAGGGAGCGCGCTCTGTAAGTGATTCGCAAGCTTCACTACCGCCATCCTAAAATAAAATAATCCAGGTAGCAAGCCCATGTGGAATCCACATGGTTCCCATATTTTCTCAAATGTTATCTGTATTGAGGGTGACTTGAAAAAGTTAATAACTTGGAAGGGAGGGGGTGCAACCTGTCACACGCTTCTACCTCTTGGTTGCTTTGATCCATTGCCGAAAATATTTTGGCACCTATCATCTCCCCCCCAACCACGGAAACAAATCGACACCCTTGCACTGACGACATTTTTCCTACTAATATTGGGATATGTAAACTGCAGGTGGTTTTTCCAGAGCACTTTTGCATAATTTACAGGTCAGTCGATCCTGCCATATAGGAAAAAAAGTATAAACAAATAAACAAGTTAGTAAGTACCACGTCCCGTCCTTCCCCTTTCCTGCTTGTTTTAAGAGGACACCCACCCAACAAGGACATCTAGCCTAACAATAACTACGTCCACACGATAGCATCGTAGCTAAATATTTTAATCTTGTGAAACCTCAAAGTTAAAAACAGCGATCCACTAACCACGGAAAGGGTTCGTTCACATGGGACCGAAACAACGAGGACGGTATTCAATTGAACTATAAACTGATGTTACCACGAAGTGCGTCCCCATGGCTCGTAACTGCAGCCTGCAGTTTTCGTGCTAACCTTAAGATATGTCGTGGTTTGTAACGTGATGTTACCAACAAGTTTTGTAACCACAAGTGCGTCCACACGGTCCCTAACTACAAGTTTACATCGAAGTCTATAACCACGAGCTTAACTTTATGCTAACAGACCGTTATGTGAACCTTACTAATAATACACCCACCAAATGCAATTAGCGACATATATATACAGGGCGGAAAACAAAGCGGAAAAGGACATTCTCTTCCTAACCTTAATTTCCCCACCCCCTCTTTTTTGTAAATGTAAGAACCTAAACAAATACTGCAAAAATAAAACGTTAAAAACGACAACACCGACGGAAATACGCCGCAGACAATGTGAACTTATACCCTCCAACTCAACGTGGGATAAAACAATCACATTCTTTTTTAAAGAGAGAGGAAACACATCCCTCGCACGAGGTCAAACATATCATAGGTTTGCAATTAAATATCGGATGACATTCAATAATGTAAATTCCAGACAATGAGAGTGACATTTTTTTTCTGGACTTTTTATTTATTTATTGATACACTGTTTATATTATTTTGTTTTATATTTCCAACCATCATCTATTCATTCATTTATTCTGTTTGTGATCACTTTACTCTTCATTATTTGTTGTTTATAGTTATGTAGTTGTGTTTAATTAGTGTGGAGGTGTCGTGGTATAGTGGTTCTTTTACTAGACTCAATCGAACGGTTGAGGGTTCGAATCCCAGCCAAGCCCTAACGTCCTTTGGCAAAAAATGAAATTCACATTTGACACTTAACATCCAAGTGTTAATATAACCTGGTAATTGCAGGGCCCTCAGGAAGAACAACTTTAAAGCTGATGAAGCTTACCTTGGTCAACAAAAACATGTGTTATTACCATGATTAAAATTATTATTATATTATTATCATCATTATTATTATCATCATTGTTATCACTATTTTTTATATTATTGTACATTATATATACAAACACACGTACACACGCAGCCTCTCTCTCTCTCTCACACACACGCACACACCCGCATCTAATGAATTGACGTCATATTGACTTCTTATCCTTCAGTGTGCAATTGAGTGTTAGATGTGCTGATTTTACTTTAGTGTTTATGTTGAGTAATGCAATTGGGATGAGTGCAAATTTTTACAGTATAGACATCGCTTTCACATAACTACCGGTGTTGTTGGGCCCAGACAATGATACACGGGGGGGGGGGGGCGACCCTGCCCCCTGGTTTTTTTTTTTTAATATTAAAACAAAAATTATATATATTTTTTTCAGTAAGTGATCACACAGTAGGCCCCCCCCCCCCCCCCCCCCCCCCCACTGAGCGACGTTCTCATTTTCGGTGTCAAATACGAAACAAAAAATTATGCTCACTACCCCTCCATTGTAATTGACATAATCTTGCAAATGGTGTTGGGCAGATTATACCCAAAAGTTTATACAGTACTGTATTAGGGAGTGTTTATTTTAGTGCTTTGTACATAGGCCTAATGTATAGCATTTAGAAATAAAAATTTAACAATAAACAAATTCAATTGATGGCACTCGGCCAAGCTCAGAATTGGCTTCGCTATTTCTTTGTGTACTGTAGCACAATTTTGAGTCAACTTAATACTGGAAGATACGTGTAATGCTTTGGAGCAAAGCGACTGAGCGTTAAACAAATATACTAAAGTCACATCATATTTAGTGTCCCACGCCGCTGGGCGAGTGAAATTTATATAATTCCCCCAAAACAGTGGCCACGATCAATAGAGCCATGCGAGTCAGTGTGGAAGAAAATATTTTGCTGTTTGTCGAAAATTTACAATAATTACAAAGGTGTATTTAATTTTCGTTTAAGGCCGATAATACCAAACAACAACAACCATGCACTGTTTCCACGCCCGAACAGACTCACCCAAAAAAAAAAAAAAAAAAAAAAAGAAAGAAAGAAGATATAACATTAAAGATAGAAATATTACTAAGGCCACTTATAAACTTCTATAGCCCTATCCATTGCCTTTTCAATGTTCGAGCATTGCAATGGCATGTTACATGATCCCGACATGACTTCTAAAGGTAATACAATCGGTTTCTTATAAATTTTCTTTGACTAGAAAGTCTTAGCGGCGGTGTTTCTGGACAGTGGGTGCTTTTAGCTGTCTGTAAATGAATAGAGGCCTTTTTTGTATGGGGCGGGGGGGGGGGGGGTCATTTAAAGAGAAGTTTTAGTTCTGGGGAGAGTTGAAATATAATCATTGTTATTGTACAAGTGTGGAAAAACATCAAAAACAAATGCCTGATTCCTGTGAAGATACCTTGACATGAACTGCATACACAAAATATAAAGTGATTCGCCATTTTGAATTGGGATTTGTGTTGTGATTGGTTTTAGATTATGCTATTGATCTCGTGGATTTGGGGTTCTCTTGTTAATCCATTGTTTGCTAGCTTGGACAACTTTGACAAGATTAATTGCAGTTTGTATACGTTTTTAAATTGCAATGGGAATATGAATATGTAATATTGATTCAAAACGATTAATAAAAACAATGTGAATACCAACTTTCCCCTTCACCGTTTTCTTTATTACTAAGCTTGATTGTATACGTTTCTTGTTGCGCACGATGATACAAGTGATAGTTACAGTAATGTTCTAATCTAATATTTCATGCGTTGTATCGGCATGATAAGAAATTAATTAAGCAAGCCCACATTTGAACATTACAATACATGGTGTCTCTGAAAAAGGAAACGCAAGCTTATATTCGTAAATTACTAAATAATCCTAAATTATTTGTATTATTAATGTATACATTACTGACAAGCTCGTTTTCCTTTATATCATATGACAAAAAGAATATGATCATTAGATCACATATGACTGATTTAAGACAAAACGAGTCGATAATAGTTGTTTTGAAAGTCATATGATTTGGGAATATCAATTATCAAAACTCATCATATAAAGCTTGATATTTTCGTCTTCCATTTTAATGATTTAAAGGCTAGCCTTAATACCTACCTTTCACACTTTATTTGACAATATTTTTCAAGTTAATCATGTATAGGGTTTATAGATAATTTACCTTGGGCGCTATATGAAGGTAAGTTATATATATATATATATATATTTGTATAAGCTTTTCTATTATGTGCACATTAACCAAAGATAATTCAGGATTATTGAGTAATTTAACGTTAAACTTGGGTCTCGTTTTTTCAAGGACATTATGAACAATGAAGTTTATGCAAAATCGGTAATAAAAATAACCAAATGATCAACAGTAAAGTACATTTTTCTGAGTAAAATACGTAGTAATATCAATTTCGACTAAGAAACTTTAAATTAAGAAGCACATGGAACTGTATAGACAGTATAATTATGGAACAACAATGTAAATTTAAGAACGCATGTATTTAAGGTTTAAAGCCTCAAAGCAGAATATATTGTATCTCCTAAGGTTTGTTTTCTACATTATTACTTTTTTTATTGTCTATTTTTCGTCAACCAACGATTTATTTTTCCACGAGAATTGCCAAATATGTTAGTCAACTGAATTTGGTGTGGCTGAAGCCACTGACCCGTCTATATGGTCTAGTTGATAACGCATTGGCGTTCTCTCACAATGAAATGGTTTGATTCCCGGCGGAGACAATTTTGTTCAACCTTTGCAGAACAAATAAAAAAAGAGGACAGCAATGGAGAACTTTGCTTTAAGCTACACAACCGTCATTGTCTAATTTCCTTTCGCATTATATGTATATATAAATTGTGCCATGACTAAAAATGACTAAAATGAATTGAACAAACTAATCATCGTACCATCACCATCATCATTAAACTGTTTTGATAGGAAAGGCCTTTCCTCTGAGTAATACACCACAAATATAATATAAAAACAATCTTCTGATCATGATTACTTCGATAAGATACATATACATTGTACAGATATAATTTCGTCATTGAAATAACAATTCTTAACAAATGAAAATATGCTGGGGGAAGGCGGATGGGGAGGGGTTCTGTGTGGTCTAGTGGTTAAGGCATTGGCGTTCTTAGCCAGTGACCCGGTTCGATTCCCGGCGGAGACAATCTTTTGCAACCTTTGCACACACAAAAAAAAATCAAAAAAGAGGACAGCAATGGAAAATTTGCTTTGAGCTACACAACCATCACCGTCTAATTTCCTTTCGCATTATGTATATATATTATGTCATGAATAAAATGAATTGAACAAAAATCATCGTACCATCAGTATCATCATTATACGTTTTTCTTCAAAAATGGAAAGACCTCTTCTCTGAGTAATACACCACAAAGTTTCATATAAACAAAATATTATGATCATCAATACTTTGATAAGGCTCATTTATATTGTACATATATAATCTCGTCATTCCCGGCGGAGACAATTTTGTTCAACCTTTGCAGAACAAATAAACAAGAGGACAGCAATGGAGAACTTTGCTTTAAGCTACACAACCGTCATTGTCTAATTTCCTTTCGCATTATGTATATATATATATTATCATGCCATAACTAAAAATGACTAAAATGAATAGAAGAACAAAAAATCATCCTACCATCATCATCATTATACTATTTTTTTAATAGGAAATGCCTCTCCTCTGAGTAATACACCACACAGTATTATATAAAAACAATCCTCTGATCATGATTACTTCGATAAAATACATATAAATTGTACAGATATAATTTCGTCCTTTAAACAACAATTATGAACAAATGAAAATATGCTGGGGGAAGGCGGATGGGGAGGGATTCTGTGTGTTATAGTGGTTACGGCATTGGCGTTCTTAGCCAGTGACCCGGTTCGATTCCCGGCGGAGACAATCTTTTATTCAAAATGGAAAACAAAATGCACACACACAAAATAAAAAAAGAGGACAGCAATGGAAAATTTGCTTTGAGCTACACAACCATCACTGTCTATTTTCCTTTTCTATTATGTATATATATTATGTCATGAATAAAATGAATTGAATAAAAATCATCGTACCATCAGTATCATCATTATACGTTTTTCTTCAAAAATGGAAAGACCTCTTCTCTGAGTAATACACCACAAAGTTTCATATAAACAAAATATTATGATCATCAATACTTTGATAAGGCTCATTTATATTGTACATATATAATCTCGTCATTGAAATGTAATAATAAATCGAACCAATTAATAATTGAAAAATATCATCTTACCATCATCATCATCATTATACGTTTTTCTCAAAAAGTGGATAAACCTCTTCTCTGAGTAATACACCACAAAGTATCATATAAACAAAATATTCTGATCATGAACACTTCGATAAGGTTCATACAAATTGTAAATACATGATTATTCCGTCATTGAAATGTAATAATAAATCGAACCAATTAAGAATTGGAGAAAAAAAAAATCATCGTACCATCATCATTATCATCGTACGTTTTTCTTCAAAAATGGAAATACATCTTTTCTGAGTAATACACCACAAAGTATCATACACAACAAATGTTCTGATCATGAATACTCTGATAAGATTCAAATAAATTGTACAGAAATAATTTCTTTTTTGAAATATAATACAGATGATAACAAATAGCAATCACCTGGTTAGCCGAATATATTGTGACTGAATAATGGTAATTGCAAAAAGCAAAGGGGGGGGGGGGAGGGTGGAATTCTGTGTGATTTAGTGGTTAAGACATTGACGTTCACAGCCAGCAACCCGGCTCGATTCTCGGCGGAGACAATTTTAGTTAACCTTTGCAAACAAATTCAAAAAGAGGACAGCAATGGGGAAATTTGTTTTTTATGAGCTTCACAATTAGTATTGCCTAATTTCCTTTACTCTGTAGTTTAGTGGTTAAGGCATTGACGTTCACAGCCAGTGACCCGGCTCGATTCTCGGCGGAGACAATTTTATTCAACCTTTGCAAAGAAATTCAAAAAGAGGACAGCAATGGGGAACTTTGTTTTTGTATGACAATTGTCATTGCCTAATTTCCTTTCCCATTATATATCATGTCTTAACAAAAAATGATAACAGTTAATTGAAAAAATACGTTTAACAAAAATTGACCTCTTCTCTGGGTCATACACCATACAGAATGGTAAACAAAATAATGATTTCATAATTAACTACTTCAATAAAATGCACATTAATTGAAAATACATAAATTCATGATTGAAATATAATAAAGATGATAACAAATACCCACACCTGGTTGCCCGAATATGTGGTGACGGTATATTGGTAATTCCAATATGATCGGGAGAGGGAATAGGGACACAGTCGACACCCAGTCTAGTCATTCCCTTCCCTGCCTAGTATTCCAATGGAACAAAACGTTCTCTTAAAACCTTATTCTTGCTTGAATAACTATTGAATAAAAAGGCTTTGTGTTTGGTGCCATTCTCTGCATCCTTAGACGGCAGCATTGTTGGTGGTGGAAGCAACACAATCGTTACCGCCAGTAGCTTTGCTGGCATCAGTTGAATCTAGAGTAACACTGACCGTGTCAGCATCCGTGGTGGGAGAAACACCATCACCTCTCTCAGCGACATTTGCGACGGATGCATCAAGAGGGAGACTAACCGTCATGACATCACTGATTGTTGCATCACGATCCGTGTCCTTCTTCTGTTCCTCGGTGGAACTCTGGATATCTTTGTTCATGGGTAGTGTTACTCCTTCCTCAACCTGGCTAACATCAAAGGTCGGATTGAACATACACATATGATCAGGATTGTCGTCTTTGAAAGGCATCAAGTAATTATCCGAGGCTCCTGGACGCAATTTGCTTATCACGCCAGATGACGGAGGTGGCACCGTTGAGCTCACCACACCGCTGGAAGTGCTTGCTTCATTCTTTAGGAACTTGTCGAAACAAGTTAGCCCCCACTTCTTACGGATGAAAGGCTTCCGGACGCAGTAGAGTAGAAAGATGAAATATCCTTGGAAGGAGTTGAGGACGACGAAAATTGGCTGAGCCACCTGTTAAACGCAAATGTTTCAGAATTAATAATTAGGTATATGGCATTCTCTCATGTTCTTCAAAAACCTAACATCCACATGGGTATTGCTGGTGTATCTTATCATTTATAACTGAGTTCTCAAGATACTTCTTACAAGAGATAGATACTACGCAGTTGGATTTACCTGACTAAATAACGGGATTAAAAGAAGATATCCGGTAACCCAGGTCAGACCGAGCAGAAGCAAGATGCAGATCGCGTTTTGGACGCGTTCGATAGTCTCTCGACGTTCTGCCTTAGCCTCTCTCTTCGCCCGACCGCCGATGTTAGCTGACCGGAGCAACTGTCGAACCACCAGGACAAAGATGACAATGTTGATGAGTAGGATAATGGCCATGGGAATCAAGAGACCACCGATTTGAGCCCAGAATTGTAGAAAGCATCTATTGATAGTAAATATGCATTTTGTAAATAGACTGAATTAAGTCAATCAATACTGACTATCTTAGCGATAGTTTTTTTGTAAATGTCCATGGTCCTTGAAACATTTTAACTGAGAAAATGTCATTGTGATGATTTTCCATTATCTATTTTAATGGAAAGGTGAAGATTTATTGATCCATATGCTATTAACAATATCTGAGAAGTTAGTTTGTATGGTGACCAAATATGCTTGGTAGCCTTTATAAAGCTTGGATCACAAAACATACCCGCGAAAGTGATACTGAAATACCAATTCCAAATCATAATATCATACTTGCTAACTTATAAGATACCAAAATACCTAAAAACCAGATTAAATAATAATTATAAAAAAGTTTCTCGTAGAGCGCTTTCCACCGAAGTCTCTGAGCGCTAAAGGCAGGCATTGTCCTGGAATTGCATCCTACATGATCAATACAATCCCTGCGCCAGGTAAGAACCACGATAACGTACATAAATATAATCTTGCTGAATCCGAAATTTGAAGATCATTAGGTATACCTAATGCTATGCAATCCAATATTCCAACTAAACTTTCAAACGTTACCACTTACAGATCATCATGAGCATAAGAGTCTCTAGCAATAGCTCCAGTAAGAACCACGATAAGTGCAGGAACTCCTGTAATAACATACGTGTACAAGGAAATACAATTGTTTTAGTAATCCAAAATAAGCCTACATTAGTCATGGGCCTAGCTCTATCCTTTCCCCGTTTCTTTGATAGGCCTATTTATGTTATTAGGGCATTTAGATTCGCACGAAGACAATGAGGATTGCTTCGATCGACGTCCTTTTAACGCACTGCCTTGAATGGACGTCACACGTATCAGTCCACGCAAATCTAAAACTCCCTAATATTGTGCTGTCCAGTGTACAATTTTTTACCACGGTCATGGCGGCACAATAGTACTTTTTAAAATGATAAAGCTTTCTCGATTGTTATACTATCCTGAGTTAAGAGTCTTCTTTGTACAAATCACATGCCATATCGAATGCCATTAAACAATGGTAATAACGAAATAAATACACACAAATGGCAACAGTTATGAATTCATGTGCACTGTTGGACTACAATCCGTTTGTAAAACCATGCAAACACTTCTTGTTAATAGTAAGCACTATTCCCAGTAAAATGATACAATGAAACAAATATCGTACCCCATGCAGCTAAGGAAGCCTTGATCATGAAATTCTGGATGTAGGTGTTAAAGATCTTTACAACAATGAGGTAGGTATTGTACCCTTCCACACCCATCCATGCAATAGAGGATAAAACGAAGAAGTGAACTAGGGCCGTCAGGAACCCGCAGGGTCCAGCTTGGACCTCACGATAATCTCTGGTAGAATCGAGAGAGATCATGATGACAAATGTCGTGTAGAGACATAGCAATGTCAGGCACAGACAGATGAAGATCTTGTTAGCCTGTTTGGTCCTCAAATCCCTATCAAGATTGAAACATAAAAATAAGTTTAGGAAAGCGTCGAAGCAATATTGTACCATACATGTACAAGTTTACCATCACCTGATTGGCAACACATTAACAAAAACGTCAAACAACAAGAAAACGAAGTAAAATCGAGGGGAAATGTTTGTAAAATGAGGAGATTACTTGGTTGTGCTTTACTTTTATACATGTATCTCTTTTGTCACTGGGCACAACCCTCAGAATGGCCACGCGTGTTAAATATAAAAATTATCTGAGTGTAACTATTTAGGACGATGTCAAATAGGAGAATATTACGCCAAAGATGTTCGAAATTAATATGATTTTCATTCTATGCCAACTGTACACCAATTATCTACGAAGTTTTTCGTCGCCTGGCTGGCAGAAGGGCGTAAGCTCGAACTTCAGGTAAAAATGAAGGGGTTAAGCAAAAGGGTGCTAGCACTAAATCGCCTCAAACTTTAATACAACTGACTTATTTCTGAGAAAAACAATTGTGGCCGTGTTCTACTATAACATTTCTATTAATCTGTTAAGTTTTAAATCAATTTTCGGGACGGAAGGCAGTTTAAATATAAAAAAAAATCTTTAAACGCGAATAAATCGAAAAGTAGTTTTCGAGTCGCTCACGCGCTAACGTCCTTCTGCCACCCGGCCGACGCAATGTAGAATATATCGATATGCTATAAACAATTTATTTCTAATTGCAACCTATTTATGTCTCTTGTCACACCACCCCTTCATCACCAAGCATCTTGTAATATTATGAAAGTTTCTCTTCTTCTTCTTCCATTTCTTTTTCTTCTTCTCCTCCTCCTCCTCCTCCTCCTTCTCCTCCTCCTCCTCCTCCCTCCTCCTCTCCCTCCTCTTCCCCTTTCTTTTATGAACTGTATATCACTTCAAACAGAAGTGATACCAAACAAAACTGTGCTGCAGGATTATACGAATTTCATCCCATTTGATAAAGAGAAACTTTTATTAAAAAGGCGGTTATTTGAATTTGCATGATAATTTAATGAATTCTAAAAATGCATCTCTTTGACAATTTATATACCTATTCCACGTTTAAAACCTTCCAAATAAAATTGAAGATAAAACGACCAGAGTCTAATTACACATTCTGTCTCCTTTGTTTTACATTAATGATTGCATTATTTCTTCTTAATGGGCTCACTTGTTCCACAGGTAGGTTGCCAATGTGACAAGAAGACTGAAGATAGAAATACAGCATCCAATGTAAGTCAGGATGTTGTATACCTCGATTGGTATTGAAACCTCCTGCCTATGGATATCCTGTAACATGAACGAAAATTGAGCCCACACTGAAACATTTACTTCGAATGCTCAAATAAAACTGATTATTTTACCATAATTATTCATACCCAATTGAAGACTAGCTCCATACTCCATTGTTCTTCGGAAGTAAAAGGGGAATTGTAAAAGGGGAAGAGGTCGAATAATGACCGCTTATCGACACAAACCTGGTAGTAGTGTTTCACCTGTCTGGAAATAAACTAGCTAGTAGCCGTTTCCATTCGCAAAACCACAGGCGTGATATATACTGTCTCCCACTATATAGTACATAGACCATACTATTTAATCTGTAGGACCAACTATACCCCTCGGTCATCCAGGGCATTATCACGCTATGGCTCCTAGCTTTAGTTAGTCGGGTTATGGTTGTCTGGGGAGTAGTTAAATGGTGATAATGCAGGCGCGTACGCAGGATTTTTTCAAGGATGGGGGAGGGAGGGGAAGGGGGGGGGGGGGGGGGTAAGAGGACAATTTTTTTTTTTTTTTTGGGGGGGGGGGGGGGGGTGGGGGGGGGGGGGGGTCTCAAGATTTGACATTTTGACATTTTGCTCCGTTTGGGGGGGGGGGGGGTAAGGTCAACTATATTAGGTCAGCCATCCAATGGTATATATTTTTTTTTTTACCAAAAGGAGGGGGTTAACCCCCAACCCCCACCCCACCCCCTGCGTACGCGCCTGTGATAATGTATATGCAAATTGCCTAATTGCTTTTCACTGACCATTATAACAGCGAAGTTGGTAAGATGATCACACGCACAGCGCACGATCTCCTCATCAGAGCGATCATCGGATGATGTGATTCCAGAAACAAGAACACACCCGTCTTGGGACCAATCTTCCTCCTCCTCATCCCAGAACGAACACATGGGATTCACGTATCCAGACTAAACAACAACAACAACAACAAAATCCGCAAGACCCATAATAGAATTAGTTTTAAAAAGAGACATAAAGGAAGAATGAATGATAATTTTGATTGGTTTACTTTAAAGACCATTTACCATTAGGGGAATCAAACACAGGAGTGAAAAACGAGTGAAATACATATAATGTTTACATATCCTCTATATATGTATGGCTTCAAATGTAATTATCTATACATACAGCTAAAGGCAGATTACTAAATAATACGTATACTATATTAAAAACGTTATTATGACATTTCTTGCAATAGCTTACCATTATTGTAGTGAAGGTAAAGTTGATGAATTCGGTCAAGGCTGCTACTTTTCCTTGACCAATACTGAGAGAAATCACGGGAGAGTTAGCCGATCGATTGAAGCCTTCATTAGCTGCACTTATATTGCGCAATGATTTAGAAATGAACAGGGCTGGAGTTGAAAATACATTGAAGTTGACCCGAACGTATTCACCACTGCCATTCGACAGCGATCCTGAGAGTGGGGCCGTGGACGAAATGACGGATGCAACTGAAGGTGGAATGTTGACCTGAGCGATGATGCCTGGTATTGTAGCAATGACGTCATCGTGGTCATCTTGGATCGGAGCATTGATGGTAATATTGGCTTTGGTCAGGTCTGAAAATCTGGATCCAGCTACCGAAAGCACAAGACCACGCATTACGTCGTCAGCAGGTACACTCTGGACCTGTTATAGGAATTAGGACTCAATTAGTATTACTCTTATTATTGTTATTATTATCATAATCATCATCATCATTATTTCTAACATTACTATCATTATAATTTATTATTATTATTGTATTATAATTTTGTTGTATTTAAAAAAAATTATAAGTATTACTAAGATCTCTTTGTAATTATTATTATTATCATTATTATCTGAAAATAGAGAACTGGGAGAGGAAACCTTCGCTCGTGCAGAGCCTTCGCTTTGAAATATTCTCCCTTTACAAATTCGTAAAAGCAGATCAATTGAGGTGTTCACAATAATGTAAAATCGTTTCTATTTGGATCGGAATATAATTAATTATTCCCTTTTATTTCATTTGTATGTAGTTTGTTTAAAATTAAAATGCTTTTATGCGATTTCTACTTCGAAATGGTGCACCTTGAGTATTTGATTTCAAGTGGCTTTGGCGTCTTACAAATCAAATATTACTATCATGATGATGATGATCATCATCATTAACATTATTTGTATTATTGTAAATACTTTCATCAATAATCTATTTTTTTAAATTAATTTTATTAATATTATTTTTTTTCTCCATGAGATTAATTGTTATCATTATTTTTATCATTATTATTGTTATCATTAATATTATCATCATCATTATCGTTGATGATGATTAAAAATGAAGCGATTAGCAACATGCACAAAAGCTCAAGTAAGGCATCCCACAAATTCAAGATATGAAGAATTCTGCAGAAATAAATGCACAGATAATGAAAATGACCTACGATGTTGTTTGGCATATCTTTTTTTAAACTACACAACTGCATTCATACAAATGGTGAAAATGTCGCGCCTTGTTGAACACCAGATTAAATGGGACCCCAATGGAGGAATGGCAGTGTCAGGTTTATGTTTGATTCCTTTATTTTGAACATGCATGCAAACAATTATACAACTTGGAATTGAACTTCTATATTTAAGTATACTGGTGGATTTCAAATAATTTGTTTTTAGCCTATGATATAAATATAAGATCACCTGTACGGCTACATTTGGCTGCTGAATGAGGAGCATCCCACCATCGGCAACCTCAACACGACTGATTTGTTCCTCAAAAACCTGGACAAATTTACTTATTGCCCCACCGTCTTCTTCTGCTGCTTCAAGTTCCTTTGTTTCTACCTGAGCTATATTGCTCACAATACTCGTAATAGAGTTTGTTACCTGTCAATTCAAACACAAAGGATGAAGATGGTTTATTCTATGGTAGGAGAAACTTGCCAAATCTCGGAAATCAAACCGAATGACGATATGATATTAAATAATTAAATAACATGACAGCCTTGGCACAGCTGTTCTCTTAATGCCGTTACACGACTTCTGGATGAAGCAACTGCCAAGGTGTCAACAAGATATGAAAGGGCAGCGCGAAACCTATATATATATCAAAGAACTAATAAGATATTATACAAAATTAAAAGAAGAAGAGCCGGATACGGGGCAAGGATCTAGTAAATTTTTCATTCACAGTAGTTTACTTGTAAGTAAAAGGCGTCCAATATTGTTAAAATCGATTTTGAGATTTACCGCTTTCACATATATGACAATTAATGAAATGTACCTAAAGGAAGGCTCCAATTTGTTTACCATTAGATGATTATCAGAACATAATACAATAATTGAATTCATAAACAATCTCTAATTCATGTTCAATATGATTGGTCTGGCATCGTGCAGAATACCTCTTCACTAGTAAGATTTTGATGCACAATGTTTGATGTTATCTCTGCCACAAACGCGATGTCATCTGATGTGATATCTTCGATGTTGGACGTAACAGATGATACTTGCTGGCTCACTTCACCTGCGTTTTCTTCATCTACGATTACCTAACATTTGAGGGGAAAATATCATTACAGCATGTTTATATTGAGTGATATGACTTTCTCTCCTTAATTAACCTTAATGAGGTCGAAGTATTTCTAGGATTTCTAATACCCGGGGGGGGGGGGGGCAATTCGTGAGAAAATATTTAGCGGGGCATAAGCGGGCGGGGGGGGGGGGGGTTATGAGCATTTTTTTTTGTTTTACTAAACACCCCCCCCCCCCTTCTTGAGGAAGAAAAAAGGTACAATTGTGCTTAACATCTTTATTTTGTACTTCTTTTTTATGTCAGGGGTGGGGTCCGTGCCCCTCCCAAGCCCTCACCCTGGTTCTGCCACTGCATTATGACCCCCTCCCCCTATGATATTGACTATGGTTGGCGACATGGAGAGGAAAATTGGTACACATATTGAATGAGTATAATGAAAAACATGGCAACAAATTTTTTTCATCATTTTGCTTTATTAATTTTTCGCAAAATGTTCAAAACATACCTACTTTGCAGTTTAACAGTGTGAAAATGGTTGGAAAATTAGTTGTTTGGTATATTTAAACAGTTCAACGGATGAACTACATGATTTGTTTAAAATTTAAATTAAGAAAACAACATTAATTGTCATTATTATCAAATAATATACGTCTATGTTTAAAATGTTTTGGGTATAAACAAATACAAAGTTTTCTATGGTTTTTTATAATGTAGGATGAACCAAGGATGGGTCTCACTTAGTAAAATATGAGTGTAAACCTTCTTAACAATGACAAAGATCAGGTGATTTTGAGATGATTATTGATTCTTCGACAGGCTAGCACACTAGCAAATGGGGAAAAAATGCACATTTTGATTGACATGTGATCAATAATTGTAATTTGACACCCATACGGCCGTTGGTCCGTATTGCATAAATTTGGTATCAAAAATGTACGGGAGAATTTGACAAAAAAGTAATAAAATATGGATTCGAAAATTCAAGGGGTTAAGACGCAGCGCAAAACATTCTAACTCATAAGCGTTTAGGTAACATAAAATTAGAGAACATGTTTCCCTTAAAATCATATTTTTCCAGTTCATCATGATTAGTGACATGTACAATATGTTAAACACAAGTGCATTACATATGAAAGTTCTTTAAAAAAAAGGCTCTTCTCAATGATTGAAATTTGAAAAGAAAATTCCAAAAACCTGTGCAATTTCGGTGAGAATATCTGTGACATTTCTAAATGGTCCGCAGTTATCCACAGGTTGCCACTGGCTCTGGGTAATACCATCGCCGATACACAGGGCCCGTCCAATCGGTTCATTAACTGTTCGGTATAAAAATAAAAATACACATATATTTATCATATGAAAAGCACACTGGCAAACAATTATTACCAGATACAATTAAGAAGGGGACATACTAATGAAGTAAAGAAATTCCGTCTGTGATTGAAATTTCCTCAAGTAATTCATGACTCTGGAACTATTCAAAACATTCAACTACACGCGCAGATCTTGAATATTATTTTGGTCGGAGGGCTGGGGGCTTTGGGTTCCTGCATTCATTTTCTACGTGACCCTCGCTTCAATTAATTTTGATTGATTTCATGAACACAGTTTAGGGGCTTGAATATATATGAGGAGGGGCTTTTAGACCCTAAGCCCCTATCTTTATTCGCTAGTGTTCAATAATGGATAGAATCAAATTACATCGGTTGAACATCGTGATGATAAAGCTACTTTTGAAATAATATTACGAGCTAATGATTCATTCTCGATCGCGCAGTTGCCATTCATTAAATGGAGTGTATCATGGCAAATACTGATTAACGCCGTCTACGTCTTCTTTTTGACAACTGCATGTAAACGAATGTACTTGATCAACTGGGTCAGCGCGCTAGCGTCCGCGAAACAGACCAAAGTTCTCCCCACGCTTCGGTTTCGCGTACGTTGCACGCATGTGAATGCTGCTGTCGCGTCGTCCGTAGTCGTATTATACCCGATTGGCCTCGCGCCATATCTGAACAAGCCTATAGGGAAATTATCATATTGCTCGTACGCTTCCCCAAATTAAAGATGAACGAAAGACTCTCAAAACAAACCTTGAGTAGTGTTGAATGGACACATTCCTGTTGAATTTGTCCATGTTCCGTTTTCACCAACCGGAAATTCGACTTTTTCAAAGCGAGGAGATATCCAGGAGATATTCTGGCAAATAGCTACACAAAAAAGAATGTAATGTAATGTAATCACTATAAATAAGTATACAAATTATTTAAAGAAGTACTTTAAAATGAAGGGCCAAAAGGCCGCAGAAACAGACAACACCCGCGCAAAAAGGAACACACACACACACACACACACACGCAGTCGTACACGTGTGTAAATATATATATGTATATGTATATATATATATATTTATATTTACTTTAAGGCGTCATAACACGAACATGTGTAGTGAACAAATTGTTCATATTCAAAATAGACATGGTCATTAGCAGGACATTTTCGTGTACTGTTTAATAACGATTGAACAAAAGAAGTAATGCCCTCTACGTACGTTTGAACGCATGTAGAGGAAACCGACAAGAAACAAAGGGTTTATATCACTAGTCATTAGTTTAATTGGTTATATTGTTTTTAATTTAGGGTTAGGGTAAGGGTTGCGGTTTAGGGCTGGGTTAGGGTAAAGGTATCTTGCGTTTCAATTTACCTATCGTACCGATGCCACATGTCCAGTTTAGTGGCGTATTCGGCATAGCCCAATCCCCTCCCCTTCAGAAGCCAATGTTCAAACAAATGCTTGCAATGAGTGGTATCACCAAGGCGGGACAAAACAAAATGATGACCCCTGGTTTTTCGCGTCACCAACCTGTCATCCCATCAATCTAAGGATACCCCACGTCCTTATACACAATAAATTGAATTTCAAAACTACATGTATATGAATGAAATTAGTACCGTTATCTTGAACTGAAATGGTGTTTGAATCGAGAAAACCGTTCGATTCATTGGCTAGACGGTCAAGAGATAGACCAATAAGATCTTGTGTCTCCGTTGCCGTCATATTGGTCCGCTCGATGTAGATATTCATGTCAGCTTTGACGCTTCCTGGTCTTAGGGCTCTGCATACTACTGATAAACTCTGCAACCCAGTACTGGTTCGGACGCCTTGCTCTACCTTTATACAGATACAAAATAACAAACATAAAAGATAAAGCGTTAAATAGATATTTCCCCTTCTAATACTGATACTCTTTTGTAACTCATTAAAGTATACGTCATAACCGTAAACCCGTCGCATGCAACATTGTGTCCATACTATATTCATAAGAATTTACTTATTATAGAATTGCATTTTTAAAGAAAAACAAAATTGAAGAACTGAATGAAAGTATCTGTACCGTAAGTGTATAAACGGTGATGTGAATTAGCTTTGACCTTAGAATGTTACCCTCGACAGCACCATAATGGGAAGGTCCTCCAGATGCATATCTTCCTCAAGTTTCATCACAAATAATAGTTGCTGATTTATTTTTCACAAGAGAGTCCGAGTTGCAGGTAAACGGAGGAAGAGGGCCTTCCGGATCCTTTAGTCTTGTCTCCACCATGAGAAGAGCTGAAAATGTTAAAGCTATATGTACGTGCAATAAGTCGTCACCAAATTCCTGCTAGGAAACGTGTTGAACAACGTACTCGCACTCTATAATTCCATCGTCTATTTTAAACCCAAAAGAATATTATGCCAACCTTGCAGAATATCACAAGAGCGGGATAGGCCTTTTTGATATGCACTAATTACTTTTAGGATATACTTACATAGGTGCTGATGTTGAGCGCCGTTTCTTTATAGAGTTTAGAAGTTTGGTCATGAAGCTCATCGCTGAATGGAATGGCAAATCTAGCGTTCAAAACTATTATATTGGTCAGATCTGAAAATACAAACATACCCATCGAGAATCAGTGGCACAGATTAAGGGGAGGGCACAGAGAAACGCCCCCCCCCCCCGGCCTGATGAAGAGGGCTTATAGAAAAAAAATACTAGAATACAAGTAACTTACACATACATTTAAGAAAATGAATTTAAATACTAATTCGATATTAAATCAGTATTTGTATGAGAACATTTCTCTCATACTTAACACATAATGTACCCAGTAAAATCACGTTCGTTTTGTTTTACGCGCTGGTATCTCTCAATTGCGATCACATTTTTGTTGTTGTTATTTGTTATTTTCACCCGTAGCATTAGAAATAACATTAATATTTTCAAAACTTAGTTGAATGAACAAATTCCTATTCTGTATATAATTTCTTTTACTATGGAAGTTTGATTAAGACAAATGCTTATAACGTGTATCAGATATTTAATCAATGTAAATGAATTTTGAATGAATAATTTGCTTATTATTTGCCAAGTTGCCTGACAAAGACAGAGTTTACAGGCTTGTAATGCTGTTTAATACTGATGATCTGTAAGTCTTTAATGACGTATGCCTGCTAGCTCCATGCTCCCTTCATGAAACTTTTTGCAATCACAAGGGCATTTCATGTGCTACGAGGGCAGAGATAAAATCTTGCTAGAGTGCACAGGTTGCCTTGATTAAAGGCTAGACACAACCCTATTTTTTGTTATTTTACTGTGGTTTGTTTCAAGCAAAGTTTTTACCTTTGACATATACAGATGCTCGCATCGTGTCTAAAGTTTCTCCATTTCTCCCCAAGCCTCGGCAGAAGTAATACCCGATGTCACTTGGCGTGACAGACATGATTATCAAAGGATTCTGATTTTCACTGTTAGGCAAGAGGACATCGTCTTTGTACCAGTGATATCGCTTGGCATTGTTGAAACTACATGTCAGCTCCACATAGGAATTGGTGTTGACTATCTGGCTTGATGGATGGACAGAAACCTCCAAAGGAACTGTATTTGAGGTAGGAATTAGAACATATGATGGCGAATGAAGTAATTTTATTTTTAATATTGATGATGATAAAGATGGTAAAAAAAAAAATGAAAGTAATGATGATGATAATTATAAGTTAAAGGAGGAGAAGAAGAGGAATGATAATTCCCCCCAAAACAGTGAGATCAGTTATGATCACAATAAAACCACGACTAATGATAATAATAGAAATTGAAATAATTCTAATACCCTACTACCAGTACTATTCATAAAAAATGATGATAAGAACAGTTACATTTATATATATATACGTAAATACCAATGGAATGGTCAAGACACCTACAAAATACTATTATGATTCCTACACTGGCTAGCCTAGTTGCCCTAAGGCCCTGAAAGCATTCAAGGAATAAATTCTTAACAAAGTGATAGTGACAAATGCCTCGTCAAAAGACAGTGGTGCTGTCCTGTACCGCAAACTATGTGATCTCAAGAAGGTAGTATAAGCTCATTGGTGATCCTAAGTTCGGTGATGTATGTACAAGACCATCTTCGACATGTTAAGAAGGACTGAAGATCTTAGATTTAATTCATATAGTAAGTAAGTAATATTGTGTTTGCATGTTTTTATGAAATCTTTTAGGGTAAGGGTTAGGATAAGGTTGAGCATTAGGGTTAGGGTTAGGATTAAAGTTAGGGTATACTGGGACAACTCGGCCACGTATTTTCAGCGGGGCTGAGCTGTCCCCGAATCCGAGTTTAATAGTCCAGATCCTTTGATATTCGTTCACTTACTTAATAGAACGTCGTGAATAGCGACAACAGATGAATAAAAGCCTCCCCCGCCCCCAGAAAAGGGAAGTATTTTGATAATGTATTTCATATCCAGATATGACGAAAAGACATTCGATTTACTTATTCAGAAATGAAAAGGTTTCATTGTCATTTCTGAGGGTAAAACATTGTGTAAAAACACAACGTTTCCAAATTTGCCTATATTACACCCATCTTTCGAAACGATGCGAATCATGGATTTGCAAAACGTAATTTCTTTAAGATGCATACAAGTAAATCAAAACATATGACTTACGAGTTGGTTCATCACAATGGTTCCCCTCATAATGATCTGTGCATTCACACTCGTACTGCCCTTGTCCAATGGGACGACAGACACCATTGACGCACGGGTTTCGTTGGGTGCAAGGATCAGCGATACCTGTCAAAAGTTAGTTTTGGTAAAGTTGTAGTAGCATAGAACTTACGAATGAATGCTTGCAGTTTTTATCCTCAGTTTCCTGGGCACCAGTGTCTAGACATAACGTTATGATGTGTTTACTTTTAAGAAATGATACGAAGGGCTAATCTCAACGAAGGAAAACATGTTTTTGGACAATTGGGAAAATGCCATGTTTACCAAAATAACAACGCATTTCGCTGGAGTTTATCATGTGTATGTGAATAATATATGTAAATTTACATACATACATACTTACATACATACGTTCATATTTTTGATTTGTCGGTTTATGTGTCTTTGTATTGTGAAATTGGCTTCCTAAATTTCCATTCAATTTGGCTGTACCATTTACTTATTTCACAGTTCCGGCCGATGAATGGATCCATGCAAATACACTGGTAACCGATTTCAGTTTGGTGACAAGTACCTCCATTTAGACAGGTTGTTGGGAGACATGCGTTCTCTGAACACAGAAAAGGAAGCAATGTAATGATCGAGAAAGGGAAATACTCATCATTGGAATAATTCCAGAGGTCCACGTGGTTGTTCATTATATTTGAATTTATTGATGAAAATACAGTTCAACAAAATGTTATATGCATTAAACTAAAACTACAGTGTGAGTCAAACAAAAGTGTACACATAAAAAATATTTCAAATATTTCAAAAATCATCTATGAACAGTAAATTAAATTATAATCTTTTGCAATTTTTCGTCTTGTCTTTAGATGATTACAATGGTTTTGAATAATGTTATTTGTTTGTACTTTCCTAAAAACTTTGTGCAATACATTTAACTTATTACCATATGAATTTTGTAAATCGATGATGTACTTATAATGAACAAACATGTCTGTTACCACTCCAAAGATAAGTTTTTAATTTGAAATATAATCTTTTGCAATTTCTCGTCTTGTCTTTAGATGTTTAAAACAGTTTTGAATAATTGCTAATCTCCTGATGTAATTTCAACAACCCATTTTTCTGAAACTCTCATTTGAATTATTTGGTTTTCTATTTATATATTTTATTTGTATTTCATGCCAATCTATGTTCGTTGTAATTGATATGTCAATTTTGTAATTTTGCATGCTCTTAATCTGTGAACTGTATCGCAATTCAGCCTCACGGCTGCGAAGATATTTTTAAATAAACCTAGAATTGAATTGAATTGAATTTACCATACATCTTATGAAAGCATGTTTTATTCCAAATCATGTAGTATCATTTCGGTGTGGTATGTGTTCACGCGTGGATAAGCAGGATGCATTGTTTACGAGAGTGCAAACATCGACTTGCGCCAAAGTTGCCTAGGTTTTGTTTGAATAAAACACTTGGGATTTGGGTATTAAATCGGTCATTACGAATCAAAATAATATCACTAATAAAATTATTCACGCCACACATATCAAATATCAACGAACATTTGTGCACATGTGTGCGTGTGTGTTTGTGTGTGACCTTGCTTCTGCAAAAACCATATGCAATGCATTTCATTCGATACATTCAATTCATTCTCTGACTTTAATCCCAAAATATCACATACTGTAGCCATCACTTTGGCGCAAGTCGATTTTTGCACTCTCGCCATATGTATTATATTATATGTATTCGGTGTTGTACGTGGTATAGTTCCTGGTGTTGTTTGAGAAGGTGTACCGAATTTTGTTCCCAGTGTTCGAGGGGTCCGAGGAGTTTTTCCTGGTGTTGTTTCTGGGCTCGTTCCTGGGATTGTTTCTGGTGTTGTTTCCGAGGGGGAAAATAAATGTTATAAGCCTTGATATAGAACTAAACGCATAAATTGAAGATTTATGTGCTTAATTTACATGGTCATCCGTTGCTGTTTGGCATTATAAATAGCATCAGGTGTGACAAATGTTTAAAGCTGCTTTAAACTATAAGTATGGAATATAATAAGTAGCTTCATTCTTCCAGCTTATTTTGGTACCATTTTTTGTTGGGCATCTCTTCACGGGTGACTGCACATGGGTCGAATCCCATGAATTGGACAATGTCAAACGCCATGTGCACCAACACCGTGCCTTTTGTTGCCTTGATATTGATACAAAACCATAGATGATTCGATATTGTATGATGACATAAAAATTGGTTCAAATGCAAGTCACTCCAAGATATAATAATTTGAAGCCTACAATTATTTGTCACAGAAATTTGAAAAACAAACAATCTATGCTGTGTGTTAGAGTGTATCTTGAACACAACATCTTATGTCTTGGTTGCACCAGATACTCAATCCACTCCTTAGTGATAGAGAGTTGATTACCAATTATAGATATATGATATTGCAAATAATTAAGGACCATCAAATTAAAATCACAAACTTTTAACAGTTGCAAGGCTATACTAATTTCTAATACAAAATGTATCTGAAATTGACATGTCGATTGTGTCCTCTGGCATTGCCTGTCATTTGCGAAATGGCTTTCTTTACATTGCAGACAGCTGAACTCATTTCAAGATACCCAGTCATAAACAACAAAATTATTTGTTTTTAGAACTAAAAGCTAATATTTGGTATGTGACATACAATATCCTCTTGTAAGGTGTCTTGAGAGAAGAATGGCTAGTGAAAATAGGCTGTATTTTACTCTTACCTATAAATATAGACGCTACCAGAGTTTGACCATTAGCTGATAAATTTTGATCAATGTTGGTAGATAAGGCATATAAACTCACAGCAAGCCCATCTGCTACACTTTGGCTCTTAGCAGCAAGTTCCACTTGCACGTCACCGACTACGCTACCTTGCCTGAATGACAGCACTACGCAATTAGTACTGTAAAGTGTAGAACCTAACTGTTCCATTACATATTGGCTGAACTGATAAATGAAAAAGTAGAGAAAACCAGAATCAGAGTATGCTTTTATACATATGTGTAGTTCATGTAAATATATTTCCTTTTTTTTCAAAGATAAACTTCAGTTCCAGTCATGCACTGAACATTCAATAGAGACAGGGTGATTATGTAGTGTACACAAATTGATATAAACTATGAGTTTCTAGAAACATCAACATTATCAGAAATAATCAGAAATAGCAAAAATCACTCCCCAAAATCACAGATGCAGTACACTGTGCCATTCTTAAATAAACTATGAGTTTCTAGAAACATCAACATTATCAGAAATAATAGACTAATAACACATACCAGTAGAGTGTCTCCTCTTACTGTAATGAAATATAAGCATGTTCTTTTAGATCTAGAATGCTATGAAGTACACAATAAACATGATCAGAAATAGCAAAAATCACTCCCCAAAATCACAAATGCAGTACACTGTGCCATTCTCAAATCGAAGGGATTAGATTATAACTAATCATTTATCACTATTTTCGTGTACAGATTGGCAATTTTGAACATACATTTAGAAATTTCCTTTTGCACTGGTTCATTCAATAAATATTCAAATTTGTATGATCAAAATAAGAAGGAGTGGAAATAATATTAATTGCTGCTAATGTGAGGAGACAAAACTGATTTATTTAGAAATAAGAAACCTCTGAAGTGTGAAGAGCATGAATATGACTGCGTCCCAAGATGCCTCTTGTAAGTTGACCAATGTTCCTCTGACTTTGACATCAACCCATTATTGCAGTGAAGATATATTTTCTGGTAAGTTTAACGCTTTCATTACCATGTGACCTTTGACTTTTGACATCTTTCACCCAAGATCCAATCAGTTCATCCTCGAATGCTCATGCATACTTCATCCAAGTTTGGTGTGAATTGCTTCAATGTGTTTTCGAGGTATTGCGTAAACAAGATATATGATTGGTATTTCATCCAAGTTTTGTTAAAATGGGAAGAACGGAGGACGGACTGGCAAGACGATAAAAACACTGTCTTCTGCACCATCTTAAGTGGCGGAGGCATACCTAAAGGACTACGAGTATATTCTCTTTTTTTCATGGATCTACAAGTAGCGTTTGTTCAGAAGGAACCAACACATTATTACAAAGTTCCAGTAGACTACTGCACTTCCTGACATTTGTACGAACCTCTTAATGTGTTATATTTGATGAGTATGTAGTGTGTTGGATTTGCAAGCCGAAGAGGCATCACTTGTACATATTTGAGTCTACAAAATTGTCGTCAATTTTCTCACATTTACTGGTGAAGAAAGATATACTTACAATGTAACAGAATGCAACTTCATATTCCATGAATTTGGCCGATGACCTATTGGTTAATTCTGGTGTATACGTCAGGGTTTGACCATTCAGACTTTGTCCTGTAATCTGCACAGTCACTTGACTAGTGGACAGACTGCTTGGGAGAGCTGGATATACATACAAAAAAGAAACAAAGACAATGGCATGAAACCAAGCTATTTATGGATACTTCAATGTGTTTTCTACATGCAAAAGAAATATGAATACATTCGGTTTTGTATTCTCATCAAACAAGATTTCCATAAGGAGACTACAGATGGAAAGTTAACAATATATGCTATACCATTCTCGTCAGATGATTTATAAGGAATGTATCAAGTAATTTCCATATATTTACAGTTAACAACTAAATTATTCATACCCTTATCAATCGAATGGCCAAATTTCTACCAAATTTTGTTTGTTGTGAATTTGAATGCTTTTTACTTCATTTTTTTTCAATTGGAAAGTTGCTACACACTTTTGAATATGTAACTATGAAATCACATGAAAAAAAACTATATCAGAATGCTATTTGGATGATGAACTATGCCTTCATAAAATTTTACATAAAACTGAACGAACTTGATGTTGATTTGTTTGTTTTTATCTCTCTGTTATTTTAATTTTACAAAGTTTGTCATGAAACCTATTTTCTTCCTTAATGAAAAATAAAAATGTATATTTAGACATACCATTGCAAGAATTTGCATTGACTAATGTGAATCCAGTATTGCAGACACAAGTGTATGATCCATCCAAGTTGACACATCTTCCATTACTACAGAGACTTGTATCTATCGAACACTCATTAACATCTATGTAAAGTGGTAAAATGAAAATTTGAAACAATATGATGAGTAACCTTTAATAATATTTATCATAATATAAACAATGATAATAATAGCAATAATAATACTTATAATAATAATAATAATAACGATAATAATGATAATAATGATAATAATAATAACTATTAACTTCTATGTTGTTATTGTAACACATATTGTAACAGGTGGTAGACTTCGGCAAAGATTCATACCACTTTCTCAAGTAAGCTCATTGATGACTGACAGATGATGTCTCAAGGGAAATGAGATCTGGAGGTATTTGGGGTGGAGCTTAGCAAGTTTGAAAAAACAAATATTTCAACAACAAAAAAATATATATATGAAACAAATTCAGAAGTTTACATATTTACATATGAGATGTATGCAGGACAGCACACCAACTGAAATACGCTTGTATTTCGATGTCATGGGCCCTTTAAATAGTTGAGTTCTGGACAAGAGATTGCATTGTGCAAACAACTATTAGTGAGTAGGAAAAGGTTGATGAAATTTGTGAAGACTTTGAGATCGTGGTATTAGATTAAATTAAAAGAAAATCTAAAACAAATATCTGAAACACTAAAACGTTCAGACTCTATTCTTAGCCTAGATAACGAACATGTTTTAAACATTGCTTTAATCATTGCAAAAATATGAGCTCACGGTTCACAGAATGAAGTAGCTATATGTTTAATATATAGCTACTTCATTCTTTGAACCGTGATCTCATATTTTTGCAATGGGTAAAGCAATGTTTAAAACATGTTCGTAATCTAGGCTAAGAATAAAGTCTTTTATTTAAGAGTTTTCATCTCATTGGCCTCCATCCAAATAAGAAAGAAAATATAACCATTTTCTTTTTTATGACGGTGAGAAAATGATATGACTTAGCTTACCTGTTTGACACATACTCCCAGTATAGCTAGCAACACAGGAACAACCGAAAGAGTCAATCCCATCAGTACAACTTCCTCCATTCATGCAAGGATTGGGAAGACAATCGTTGATATCTGATGGTTGAATTTATTGATCAATGAACAAACTTTGCATAGCCTTGATGAACAAATTTTTTTTTAAAATTAATTATTAACCATAAGCCATTGATATTCTGTTGAGTTCATTTTTCGCCTAAATGAAACTATAACAATCTTTATTTCTTTATTTTGCATGAGAAGTTTTATTCTAACAAAGTGGCATTGTAATTTACAAAACTGCTCTCAACATTGGGCCTGTTGGCCTAGACAATAATAGGATAAAATATTAAAATTATGGACTAATTAATTGCAAAGTTATATAAACATGTACCAGATAAAGATTTAAGGCGCACTAAGAATAATCTATCAGTAGCGCAGACGAATTCAAAGATTTTGTTAAAAAATATTAAAAAAAATAAAAAAACAAAAGACAAACAAATAAACAACAGCAAAGACCCTTGTAACAATTTCATGTGCATGAAACAGAAGAATAAGATAAACAAAAGTTTGAAAAAAAATCAGATCAATAACTAGAAACTTAAGAATGTTTGAAATACTAAATCACCACATCTGTGCAAATATCAAAATATAAATTAGTCAGTGGATTGTGACGGTTAATTCTCCCGTTTGTCATTAACAAACAAATCATAAATTTCTCTTCTTCTCAGCGTATTAGTAGCATATTTGTATACAGGTAGGTCTTCTAAAGAGAAGTTAACCACTGAGTGAAACATTTTACCGAAATTTAAATTTGTGTAATTCTGTGTGCAAATGGAAGAAATAGGAAAGTTGTACCAATTCAGGCAATTTGAAGAGGCTATATTTACAGTGACTACAACTTTTAAAAAATTACAACTTTCTCATGTTTTGTCTGATATCATTCAAATTTCACCAGTCTACTTTCCTGTTTCCCTGCATTTCTCTAGAGCAGAATGCTATCAAGGTTGGTTTACCATTTGAGGGTAAAGAAGTTAATGATGTGAAAGGAAAAACGGATTTGATTACAACAATGGCAACATATTATGGGATTCGATCATATCCCAACGCCTTATCATTGATAAGTACATGCGTATCAGATATTAAATTTCATTATTCAGTATTTAGTTTTATACGAGGGGACACAATTTATTTATCTATTTCTTAATTATTTGTAACCCAATTATTATTATTATTTATTTATTTCCTTTTTGTTTGTTTGGGGGGGGGGGGAACTTACTAGTCTCGCACAAAGTACCGGTAAAACCAGCAACACATTCACATAGTCCAGAGCTTACGCATGTTCCGCTATTCTGGCAAACAATGGAGCCACAATCAGCTGGAAATAAAGAAGACAAATGATAAATGACTCAGATGCTAAAGCACATTAGATGATTTCGTAGTCAAGTGGCTACAACACTCAAGGGCGAAGGCATAAAACTTTGTGAGGACCTGTACTCTATTGTCCAAATATAAAGTCTACATTTTTTTCTTTAAATTAGAAAGTGAACTTAACAAAAAGAAAAATCTCCATATATTTTCAGGAAACCTAACTGCTATAAAAGTAACCTAACATTATGTACATGACACATTGAACATTGAGGTGGAGTTTGAGGTGTTGTACTGAATGTTGTTCCCGGTTGTGTAGCTGGTGTTGTTTTAGGTGTTGTAGCTGGTTTTGTTGCAGGTGTAGAAGCTTGGGTTGTACCTGGGGGTTGTTACCGACGTTGTTTGAGGTGGTGTTTGGGCAGGTGATCTGGGAAAAACTAGGACGAATTAAATGCATTCCATTTCGTAATAATTGAGCTAAAAAAAATTGTGTAGAATAGGACAAATTACGGATCAAATAACACATTTCCAAATAATTTTTTGTTTTATCTCCGTGAACTTTGGTCACTCCATCATACTTGTTTTTACTATGTCTTATATTTGAAAAATGTTTAGTGCAAAAGTAGTATAAACATTTTACCCTTCCAATGAAAACTAATCTAAATTTCAATATTGTGAAAGAAGTGAATTTATTTTTAGTGCTTTTCATGTTAGTTCCTCGCTTATTTATCATTGATAAATTTTACAGTTAGACAAGCTCTTATACAGCGCGTCTCATAAAAAAAAAAAACGAAACCTAGAATTATCGATGTTTTATCATAACTTAGTGTTAATTATAATTGATACATCGCACATATTTGTAAAGCTTAGATCCACTTCTTTCATTTGATGCTACTCATATGATGTATACTTCACGCATGAGTGATTTAAATCAACTTTTTGAAGAGAGGAAACCAAAAAGTCATTTGGCGGCCGGTATCTGAATTTCAAAAAGTAAATCGCATTTCTAGAAAGTTCAGTTTCTGCCCTTTCATATGACACCTCAATTAGGTAAAAATGAGCAAGGAATAACAAAGTTCTGTTTAAAGTAGTACTTGTATTTCCATAATTTTAATGAACCAATTCGTTTTTACTGGCTGCATCCCGTAGTAATAGGCAGAATTAACAAAAGACTTAACTCCATTTCGTTGACAATCAGCCATGCATGAATTCCTTCATTTATGGTCGATCTTCAACGAAACGGAGTTAAGTCTTTTGTCAATTCCGTGTATTGCTACGGCAGAGAGCCATTGAAAACGAATTCAATGTATTTATTTGTACAATTGTACCTCCAACATTGATTCGCTTCCATTTAAATGAAAGGCTCAGACCAAGTTTACAAATAAAATAAATGTGATAAAAACCTTAAAGTAGATTTTCATTGATTTTAAAACCTAACCTTAATTTCATTATTGCAAAGTTGAAACTTTGATTTGACGAGGTAATCAAAATTCATTGCTTGGAAACATTCGAAGTAATGATTATTATAAATTACAAAACGCTTAAATACAGCCCCTGCATAGCACCTGACGAGCGCTCCGAACGCTGCTGAGATGTGTGAGATCACAGTATAGACATGATTTGCACAAGCAGACGATGTCCCATGACATCTCACACATTTTCAGTGCCCGTGTTTTCATCTTCTCTTGAGTTCTTTCTCTTACTTCACTACCGTCAGGCTAAATGTATATTCTATTGCCTCACTCTAAATCCCGCGCATGGTTTTATTTTGATGACAAATGCAGCGATACAAAAAATAAAGGAATCTGCCGCTTGTAAACAAAATAAGACGCCATTGTATATTCAGCTGCACGCACCGCGGTATGTTCGGTGTTTCAAGAGGGAACAAGTGCCGTTATGCCTAGGTCACATATAAACCGGGCCCCGTACGATTTTCCCTACCCGGCGGCTTGCTGTGAATTAAGAGACTGTACGGGAATCGTCCGATTATTATTTTTACGGCATGTGTGGTCACATATTCTGCGGCGCCCGGGAGGTGTCCCGAGAAAATTGGTCGAGTGAAATGCAAGGCGCCCGTAAGGGTGCCGGCCGAGTGCCGGCCGGTAACCTTACGGGCTCCGTCCGATGAGCAGGTGTACCGATGGCTCCCGTAAGGTGCCCTGCCGGGGCCCGGCCGGGGCCCGGCCGGTGTCCTCAAGGCGCCCGGTCGGGTGCCGTGCGGTGCACTGAACTACAGAGTGAGTCAGAAAAAATGTCCCACTTCTCAAAAGTTGTATTGTTTGAAGTATGAATATTTAATCATGGGTCTCATGATATGTTTTGATAGAGTTTTCCTCCCAATACATTTAGGTACAATTTTCATTGGAATCTCTGCATGCATCACTGAATATAAACGAAATGAAATGAAATGAAATGAAATATCAGATAATCTTTACAAGACTGCCAGATCTCAATTGCGCCAAGTTACTGGGTGAGCAATAAAACAGTGCATTGAACAAAGACAGTCAGACTCGCGCACGCGCACACACATACACACACACATCCACACACACGCATACACAGTCACGCACACACTCCGCACACGGTGACAATTGTTACATAATTACCCCTTTTCTGATTGAGCATTGATTTTTATCAAGATTGCTGAATGTTTAAGTGGCATAACCCTAAACAAATCCCCTTTTATACACATTCACTACCACCATCATGTCATCATCATCGTCATTGTCATAATCTTAATCTTCATCACCATCATCATCATCATCATCATGAAGCAAAACATCCGCCCATACGCACCAAGATGACAGAATTCCCGACAAAAAAGTTACAGTTTGGGTGGGCCTTGTCGGGAATGGAATGCTCATTTGCGTGCGTGTGCCTTTGCATGTGCGTGTGTGTGTGTATGTTTGTGTGGGTGTGTGTGCGTATGCGTGTGTTTTTGTGTTTTTGTCTGTCTGGCTAATTGAATAATTGAAAAAAACTGGCTGTCTTTGTTCAAAACATTATTTTGTTCACACCTAGCAACTTGGCGCAAGTGAGATATGGCAGTCTTGTAAAGACTGTCTAATGTTTAGTCATGCATGCAGAAATTCAAATGAAAATAGTACCTAAATGCACTGGGAGGATAACTCTATCAAGACATATCATGAAACTCATGATTAAATATTCATACTTAAAATAATACAACTTTTACAAAGTGGGACATTTTTTCTGACTCACTCTGTATGTGTCCTCTGGTATCCACACCTCCTGTATTTAAAACTGCGTTGTACAATTCGAGATGCCGCCGTGAGGGACCCGGACGGGCAATATTCATTTTAAAAAGGCCCCCGGACGGCAGACAACAGTTGTTGTGCATATCACCCGGGGCTCTTAAAGGGGCCCGTGAGGGCACCGTAGGGTACACGTACGGATCACTTGAGCACCGCAAGGCGCCCGTAATTTTTTCAATAGAATTGACCCCCAACATCGTGAGGGGCCCGTCCGGTGCCCGCACGGGACCCGTAAGATGCCCTACGGGCCCTTTACGGGCTTTCTACGGCCTAACGGTCAGATAAAAACGCCGGGAGAATTGGGAGCAGCCAACTCAGCACCACGGCGCCCGTACGGCCTAAAAAAATTGTCCCAGCGCCCGTAGGAACTTTACGGCAGCCGGCCGGACACCGGCCGAAAATTCCCAAAATGTCTGTTTTTACTCGCCGTACGGGACCCGGAGTGTATATGTGAAAGCACCATCATTCCGGGGGTTTTTCAATTTAAACGTCTGGTTTCTTTGATTGTTTGTTAACCCCTATCCTGTGTATTTACAAGCAAAAGATTTTAGTAATCAGCATCGGGTCATATTCCCTTTTGAATGGTTTGACATGCCACAACATACGCTTAACTCATTATAATTTGACAAATAATAGCTTTGCAATGATGTTCATTCTTTATGGGATGTCGTCTGCTTCGGCAGTATTGGTCCATAAAGTGACGTCATTAAAACATCGTTATTTTTCAGGCGAATCTCTCGTATATCCCAGCTGCTATGGAGGTGGTTGTATTTGTATTTTTGTATAAATCACCTGATATGTAGTTGACCTAAAACTTGTACGATGGCCATCTGTTAGCTTCTAGTGATACATTAGTTGACATATTTGTGATTTTCTATGAATTTCACCTATAAATTATGAACATAAACAGGCTCTCATATATGTGACATCTGCAGAGCAAGTGCCAAAACTCCTATGATAAAGCTACAGTTGAGCACAAGACATTCTCCAATTGTGTAAAGGATACTGTCTAGACTCTTAAAGTGTCACTAATTAGTTGATTACGTAGTACATAACAATAATTATGTATTTCGGGATTTATAAAATATTAAAATGAAAACGACAAATTAAATCTGGCTTAAATTCATCCCGAAAAGCACGGCGCAGGGGTATGATTAAAAAGGACTACACGCAAGTGCGGAATTCATTTTTTGTCTAAAAACTCATCACTTTCGGAAAAGGAAAACATTTCATTAAAGAAAAATGTCATATGTAATTTCTACAGATACCCTACTACACAGGAATGACGTTATTTTTCTCCGACCCGTTTCGTCTATTTGTCATCATGAATTACTCTAATCTACTCCTTTCTAACCACACAGAGCTGTTCTTATCAACTTCCACGTAATGGCACAGTTTTTGCCAAAAATATGGTCACTTTGGAAGGAACTTTAAACACACTTATTCAATACGGACTCTCTTTATCCTATTTCAAGTGTACCAATCACCAAAAGTCAATTGCTATTGTTATAAGGGGTCCCATGTTGCAAAAAAAATATATCAAAATATAAGCTTCATATATTACTTCTATACAGTGCGACCCAGAAACAACGAAAACGATAATTATCGATGTTTTATCATAACTTAATCACAATCATAGTTAATAAATGACACATATTTGTAAAGCTTAGATCCTCCTCCTTATATGATGCATATTTCGGGCATGAGTGATTCAAAGTAATTTGAAGGAAGGAAACCAAAAAGTCATTTGGCGGCCGGTATCTGAATTTCGAAGAAAAATTCACATTTCTAGAAAGTTCATTTTCTGCTCTTTCATATGACACCTCAATCAGGAAAAATGCATGAGCCAGGAATATCAAAGTTCTGTTTATTTAAAGTGATGCTTGCATTTCCATAATTTTATTAAACGAATTCGTTTTCACTGGCTGCCTGCCGTAGTAACAAACGGAATTGACAAAAGACTTAACTCCGTTTCCTCGACGATCAGTCATACACAGTTAAATTTTTTGTGAACAAGTTGTTTAAAAGTTTAAACAACCTCGGATTAACGGGTGACCTGATCTGAGAGTTGTTTAAAATGTTAAGCTTCTCGAGATGTTTAAAGTTTAAACACTTAGCTGATCAACATTTTGAACAACTTGTTTAAAAACACAATTTAAACAACAGGTGTTGTTTAAAGACGGTGGTTTAAAAAGGAGCTGTTGTTCAATGGGGGTTGTTTACACCAACTGGGTTGTTTATACAAGAAAGTTGTTTAAAAGGGAGCTGTTGTTCAGTGGGGGTTGTATAATGGGGTATAATTTGGGTTTGATACTCTGAATAAGTGCACCACTACTTCTGGGTCTCTATATAGGTATATGAAGACTAACAATATGGTAGGATAATTCTGCAATTCATGAATTAGCGTCAAAACAGTGCCCATTTTCATTAAGCGCGCATGCACGCACGTATAAACTGCATATATAGGGATGCATGCAATCTCTATGGCAAGGGATTTAGCACACGTTAGAACCGAGTGCGCGTTCAGTGCCGCACTGCATGACGCGACGATTTCAAGTCTACCTATATTCTAATATACATTGTGAACTTACGCTATAAGTTTAAAAACTTCAAATTGGTTAATAGAAAAGTGATTTCAATTAAGCCATTGAATCCCCAGTCAGGTAGAAGAGCGTCGTTAGCTTGGTCGGCCATGATGTGAAATAAAGCTTTCAGCCGACGCGGACTTTACTGGCCGCGTGACACATGACGTCATATGTAAACAACACTGTCTAAAAGCTCTCGTATAGTAAATATAGCAGTCATTAAATTTTAAACACCGAATGTTTAACAAAATTACTTTCGTTTCGAGCAACATTGTTTACAATTCGTTCAACTATTGTTTAAGATAGTGTACAACTGTAAGTGAACATCACTTTTTTAAGCAGCGTTTTTACAGTGTAGACGAAAGACTTCATGCATGGCCGATTTTCAATGAAATGGAGTTAAGTCTTTTGTCAATTCTGCTTGTTGCTACGGCAATCAGCCGGTGAAAAAGGAACCTTTTAAATCAAATTATGGAAATGCAAGCATCACGTTAAACAAACAGAACTTTGTTACTCCTTGCTCGTTTTTCCTGATTCAGTCAAACCGTCAAACTGACTCCGAACCGATTCTATGCCACCGATTTCTTTGGCGGCTAAAGATAATCATGACGATGTTATTATTTGTTTGATCACGAGTCGGTCCGTATTTGGTCTTATGTTGAGCAATGCAGTGATATCCAACAAAAAATATATTCAAATAAGACAAATCAATAATAATCACATACTCACTTGATATGATAGAATAATTGAAATTATCTAAACGTCCATTTTGAGACTGCTGTAACCCTTTGTGTTGGATAATTCTCATGTTATAACTAGTAAGATACCAGTTAACACTACTTCAATAGACAGAGCTTTAGATTCCACCGAAATTATGAATTCAACACTCACTTGATAGGTCAATGGAAATGATCTCAACGTCCATTCGGAGCCTGGAGAAAATATTTGCTCCTATGACAGCAAACCACAGCTCATTGTTATCTACATAGACATCATCAGGCTCGTAGTCTATTCTTCCATGGATAGTTGTGATGACGGAATGTATGTCAGACGTATCGTTACCTGTCCCTATTTGGACTTCATCACCACGATAACGGAGATACAAATCTCGGAACACAACTCGAAATCCATTTGTAAAGTATGTTTTTAGTAAGATTGCATTATAGAATCGTGTTGTGTAGGTGTATGGGAGTGAGATAAAATGTGAATCGCCTTCCTCAAGAAAGGTTGCTGAATCTGTAAACAAAGACAAGATAGAAAGACATTAATAAAAGCAAAACACAAGCAAAAAAGTCACCTGTGATTGGAAATAAGCATAATTATCTTGCACTTATATCTAATCTAGGAGCCTCTCCCGAAAAAAACTGTTACAAAAATTATCCACACAATCTGACCCCTCTTTAATTAAAGGTAATACAAAGTTTTGGTATGGGGTCATGAATTCGGTTCAGATGAAGACATTGGGAGCATATGCGATCCTACAATATTCATTGATCGTTGTCGCGGTTGAAATCGAGTCTAACGTTATGAAATTGTATTTTTTATTTTTTTAAAAAGTTTTTTGCCTTTATTCAGATTTTCATAATTGTACAAAATGATGAATAGGAACACAATTGTTCTTACAGTATAAACATACATGTAGTACATTGTCTCATACATTGTAAACACAGACATATTTTTAAAACATTTTCCATAAGTATCCAAACTAATATAGTACATATTCAATCAAGTGTACAAATTATGCTACAATTCCTTGAAAAAAGGAAAAGGTGACGGTAATACTTCCTATTAATATTTTTGGATACAACATTATAAAAAGGAACAATGTTTACAACATATCTTCTATGCAAATTAATTAGTTCAATATAAATTAAGCAATCAGAACAAAGATTTTCTTATATAAACAAAAAGTATAAGGTGAAGGTGCTGCTTCATAAACCATGATAACAAAATCTGTTATATTTACATATAATGATATGGTGCATTTTTGTTATAACTCCTAGATTTCATTATAACTATATGAGGGTCTTGTATCAGTGGAGTTCTGTAACTATACCGTTATTAAACAAAATAAAAATATAGAATATAAAAAACAAGCAAACAACAATAATAGAAAAGTGTCCGGATCGATGAGAAAGTGAGGGAGTGAACAGGAATTACAAAATATATATATACAATCAGTTCCCCTGCCTTAAAGATGAAGTCGAGTTATGGTCATGCGATTGCATTGTGAAAGAAACGGTGTGGAACCGACCAGAAAAGGTTGATCATCTAGCATATAAGAATTTGTGTGTATTGCAAGGTTCTGGAATCATCAACATGATAAGAAATTTGGCCAAGTCTTGGTAAAGTTACAAACACTGTACACAGAAAGATGTATATGGGACTACACAAACACGTGGCGTAAAAAGCCGGCCCCCCCCCCCCCGATTTTTACGATATTACATGCATATTTAGAATATGAAGGCATTTGAAGAGCCATGCTTTTCAGGGAACATGTCTTATCTGATGCTCTTCCAAACTTGCATAATAAGAATGAGTAATTCTCACAAATTATTTTTCACCTCTTCCCAGAACTCAACCTTCTCTTTAAGGGGTACAATTTTCCCATTTGTGATAATGTATTGGCAGTTTGTCCCCCTTTTTTTTTTTTAGTTCTCTACAGCCTTACATTTCTTTACTAGTTGGGAACTCTTCCATGTTGATAGTTGGAGACTTCAACGATCTCGATGTTTCTGTGTTTGAGAGACATCTCAATTTATCGCAGATGGTTTAGCAACACACCCGCAACAATCGCATTCTAGACATGATTTTTACTGATCATCCAGAGCATTATAGCGAACCCCTTATCAAAGCTCCAATAGCCAACTCTGACCATGCTACCGTGCTGATGACTGGATCATCTCAACTTTCTTCAGACAACGTCGTCAAGACCTACAGACGCCCTCTACGGGACTCCAATATTAGATCCTTTGGGAGATGGATAACGGCCTATAAGTTTGATTGGTGACATCACATTGATACTACTACGGATGAAATGGCAGAGGCCTTTCAGGAAGTGCTCATCCAGGCGTATCATGAACACTTCCCATTAGTCGCATCTAAACGAGCAAAATATGACAAACCATGGATCACGCGTCGCATCCGAGCCCTCATCGAGAATAGGCAACGAGCGTATGATTCCGGGAACTTGGACAGGTTTCGTGCCGTAAGGAATCTAGTCCAGCGAGAGATAGCAAAAAGCAAGGCATCTTTCTACCCTCGGAAGGTTCAAATGTTGAAACAAAGTGAACCTTCCCAATGGCATCGGCAAATTCGTAGCATGGCTGGAGTTACCAAGTCTTCGCTAACCCTTCCACCCTGCCTTGGGCATAACGACTCGCAGAAAGCTGCCAGGGTTAATGAACACTTCGCTAACATCTGTAACCAGCTCCCATCACTGGACTGGACATCTCTACCATCTTATCTTCCACCCTTACCACCACCGATTATTCATGCCCATCAAGTGTATAACGTCTTACGTCGGCTGAATGCATCCAAGGCAGCGGCACCGGGCGATATTCCAATCAAACTTATCAAGGAGTTTGCAATGGAACTCTCGGAACCCCTCTCGGTGATATTCAATGCCATTCTTCACACTGGGAACTACCCTTCGAGTTGGAAACGAGCAGTTATCACTCCTATTCCGAAAAAACAGCAAGTTTCACAACTATCAGACTTACGGCCCATCTCCATCACTGCAATATTCTCACGCGTGATGGAAACCTTCATCTGTAGATGGGTTACTCACGACCTCTCACCTGTTATTGACCAGAAGCAGTTTGGTAATGTTGCTGGAAGCTCCACGTCACATTACCTCATCAGCCTTCTTGACACAATCGGAAAGAATCTAGACAGACCTGGCCACTGTACATCTTTGTGCGCGATTGACTTCGCAAAGGCGTTTGATAACGTGAATCACAATGTTGTAATTGGAAAGTTAATCAACTACGGAGTACAACCTGCACTGATTCCAGCGATTTGTAGTTTTTTGAATGAGCGCAAACAGGCAGTTAGAGTTGGTTCGAGCATATCCTGTGATCTGGGAGTTACATGCGGAGTCCCCCAGGGCACAAAATTAGGTCCCGTGATTTTTCTTGTCATGATTAATGATGCGCTGAGTGAATTCAACCACAGGTGGAAATATGTGGATGACCTCAGTGTAGTAGAAATCCGCCGAGCGAATGAACCCTCTACTGTCCAACTTCAACTTGATAGTCTTGTCCAGTGGTGTGAGTCGAACGACATGAAGCCCAACCCTACTAAATGTTGCGTCATGAATATCTCGTTCGTAAAGCAAGTGCAGTTTCCTAAGCTCCAAGTCGCTGATACCAGCTTATCCGTGGTCGACCACCTCACGCTACTTGGTGTCCATCTTCAAGCCGACTTAAAGTGGGACACCAATGTTTCAGCGATGGTTTCGAAGGCTAGCAGACGTCTCTACATTGTATATCGCCTCAGAAAATGTAGACTTCCGACCTCTGATTTGGTTGCTATTTATGCTATGTACATCAGACCTGTACTTGAATACGCATCACCTGTCTGGTCCTCGTCACTGACCACTGCTCAATCCAATGACATTGAACGTGTGCAGAAAAGGGTCTGTCGAGTCATCCTTGGTGGGTATGACTCCTACCGCGGTGCTTTGGATCACCTCCGTCTTGATTCTCTCCACTCACGACGAGAAGGTCTTCTCCTCTCCTTTGCACGTGACCTTCTCACGTCAGCTCGCCATCGTGACTTTCTTCCAAAGTCCCGACGATCACTGTCTGGAAGGCAGTTACGGAACTCACATCTTCTCCATGAACCAAAATGCAGGACCACAAGATATTACAATTCTAGTATCCCATCAATTGTTCGTTTACTAAATAAGAATCCCGACCTCCTCATATAGGTCTAGCTATTTAATCCTGAACCTCTATCTGAATTTGTATCAAGTTTTATGAATATAGTTTTGATAAATATGATTTTAATAAATAGAACTTTGATAAAATGCATTTTTAAGAATTTGATTTTGTGAAAAGAAATGTAATTTTTAGAGATATAATTTAGTTAAATGCAATTTTGATCCGATAAATTATTATAAAATGCAACTAAATTATAATATTATCTATGCAACTCAAAAGAACAATGTATATTATCTGACTTTTTAAATTCAACTTTGATAAATGCAAGTTGATCAATGCAATAATTATTAATGTTATTTCAATAAATTTAATTTAATAAATGTAATTTTATGTTTTCAAGCCGGGTTTTACATCACGTATTCATGAAGATCATACATAACAATATTTAATAATTGTATTTTATCGAATTATTTTGTATATATATACTTCATGTAAATATTACAGTTTAATAATTTAATTTCAATTTTTTAATGATCAATAATAATTTTTTTTCTTAATATATTATCAAAATGTCCTGCTCCGACTCTCAAACTGTATACCTGATCTTACACCCTTTGAATTTCTATTTATTTCATATCCAAGTATGCAAACCGAACTCAATATTATTATTGTTTTCATTATTTATGATTTATTTACTATGTACTGTTTATATCTGGATTCATTTAAAATGGTTAAAGCATATAATTATATTTTTATGTCTATGGAATTATTTTTACCTTGTAAATTCACTTGTATCAGCCTCCAGCTGTATTGTTGAATATTCGAATAAAACCTTATCAAATCAAATCAAATCAAACTTTCCATTTTTACGATTACTGTAAATCATAATATTGGACCAAAACTAATACACGATTTAATAAATAAACTCTTTATGTTGGATAGCTCCCTCTCAAGGTCAAAATATTAATTAAGCTATACAACAATGTTTCTTGACTAAAATTGACCGATTAGCTATTCCCGTTTGGAAATTATATATCACAACTATATATTCGGAGATTTTTATGGTCGCAGCTAGCATTGTACGGCCGTAGGCGCTATTTGAAATTTATCAACATTTACCGGGAGCACCGGTAAATGTTTATCAGGCGCGGATCCAGGATTTCTTAGGGGAGGGGGCCCAACTTTTTTTTTTTTTTGCTCCCGAAAATTTAAAAATCGCGCCGGCCGAAAAGTCGCTCAGTGGGGGGGGGGGGGGGGGGGGGGGGGGGTTGTACAGAGCACAATTTTTTTTTAATTTTTTTTTATTTTTTTTATTTTTTTTTGCTCCCGAAAATTTGAAAAACGCGCCGGCCAAAAATTCGCTCAGTGGGAGGGGGTGGGGGTGGGGGGGGGGGGGGGGGGCGGGGGTAGTAAGCACATTTTTTTTTTTTTGATCCTCAAAAAAATTTCAATTTGCACCCCCCCCCCCCCTTGAGCGCCAGGGGGGGGGGGCCCAACCCCCCAAAAAGGTAAAAATCACGTGATTTTACATGATTTTTTTCTCAAGGGGGGGGGGGGGGCCCGGGCCCCCGGCCCCCCCCCCCCCTGGATCCGCCACTGATGTTTATATTCAAATGTTCTCGAAAGCAGAAGTGTTTTAGGGGCTAAATTTTCTAGTGCTTATAATACATCCACAGGGGCATCAAAATATATTAAAATCGTAAAGAATTACTACCCACCCAATTTTCAAAATTTCCCAAAATCTTGTATTACCTTTAACTTAAAGGAAAGATCATTCCCCACAAAAATGTTCAACCTGACCGTATTTATCCCAAAACAGAGCCCAAAGTCAGGTCGCTTTCAACCCATCTACTACATGTGCGAATTTTTGCTAGTAGAAATTATGACTTGACATTACAAACAAGAAAAAGCGACACAATTTATATCTCGGTTCATATCAGATACATCTTCCTTTGGTTTCCTTATTGGACACAATTTGTATAGATAAATTCGTTTTCATTACAAAATATGAAGACTGTCCTAATATGAAGACATACAACTTCATATTGACAAAATCTGGTGCTTCGACATGGATTCATGGGGTCTGTTGAGGTGGTTGGGGGATTTACCCAACAGCTATACTCTGCCTAACGCACCTTTTATCGATGAATTCGATGGTACTTTGAGGGTCAAAATCGTATGAGTAAAATGGCTGACTATTCAGGACCAGTCTTTGGCTACTACAACGTTAAAAAAAGTCGATGAAACATAAATGGACCCCCGAATAGACCGAGAGCTCAAATGTCATAACCCCAGTTACTAAAGTATCTGAGAAAGGCCCATAAGACGGAAAAAACAAGTCTGTCTTCAAGACTGTCTTCATCGGTAAAACTGCAATATACTAATAAAAATTATGAAATTCATTACAAAAGTGGAAAAGAACGTGAAAGAAGTCTTCATATACAGTGTATCCGCACCCGTAATCCACAATCAACAGTTTTGCGTTCCCGGGCCATGTTTCATGAAACTTGTTATCCATAACAAGTTATAATAACTGTAATGAGCTACTGAAATCGTGTCAATTGTGTTGCTGAGAGCAAATTGTTCATAGAATCTAAGAATTAGTTATTAATAACATATTCTACGAAATCATGAAGTACATACAAATACCTGTAATACTAATAAGAAACGCAGTTCTTAATATAATTTGCCAATGACTTACTGCAAGCTAATTCATCCTCGTAATGATGGCAGTGGTAAAGTCCATCGCAAAGGACAGTTGGTGACACGCTCATGTTAGAGCTTGAACAGACAAATAAGTCTTGTAGAAGAAAGAAGATGGAGAGAAAAATACTCATGAGTAGTTCATAACGCTTTTAAATGTAACAATTGAATACAGTTTGTTTCTTTAAATACTTTTAGTTATTAATCGCGATGCAAAATCACCTTCTTTATACTATTATTTCGGGTAAAACTGAAAACATGGATTCTCTTCATCAGTCGATACGTATTGAATAATTTTCATTTTTTAACTAGTGAGACTCCATTTATCTCTGCCTCAATAGACAGAGCTTTAGATTCTACCGATACTTTAAAAGAAAATTGATTCAACACTCACTTGATAGGTCAATGGAAATTATCTCAATGTCCAGTTGGTGCTGGGATAGACGATTCGGTCCTATGACAGCAAACCACATCTCATTGGTATTTATATAGACATCATCTGGCAAGTAGTCTATTCTTCCATGGATAGTTGTGAGGACGGACTGTATGTTAGACGCATCGTTACCTCGGCCTATTTGGACCTTATCATCATAATAGAGATACACATATAGGAACACAATTCGAAATCCATTTGTAGCGGTTGTTTGTAGAATGCTTGCTTTATACAATCGTGTTGCGTAGGAATGTGGGAAGATGATGGAATGTGATTCGCCTTCCTCAAGATGTATTGCTGAATTATCTGTAATGGGAAGAAAAGAAAGACCATGAAGAATTAAAAAAAAAATATCAAGAAAAAGCAGGAAAAATGGTCACCTGTAGATGTTTTGATCATTTCTTCAACTAAAGATCGGTAGATAAGCTTCGTTAACTTGCACTGACAGCTTATCTTGAAGCCTCTCGAGAAAAAAACCTAAATTATCCATACAATTTGACCCCCCCCCCCCTTAACCTACCTAGAGGAAAGATCATTCCCCACAAAAATTGTCAACCTGACCGTATTTATCAGAGTTCCAAAAAAAAAGACCCAATTTCACGTCGCTTTCAACCCATCTACCTCAAGCACGAAGTTTTGCTAGTAAAAATTATTTGGTTGAAATTATGACTTTACATAATAAAACAGGAAAGAGCGACAAGGATTTAACAGGTATCGGTTGATATCAGACGCCGCTTTCACAAATGGGAGCATTTTACCTTTAATTCACATTGACACAATTTTGATAGGAACAATTCCTTTCATACATGTAAAAACACTGGTCTGTAATGAAATACAGACATACGACTTTATATTAACAAAGTCTGGTGCTTCAACCATATTTTCATGTGGTCTGTTGAGGTGGTTTATAAGGATTCACCCGACAGCTACACTCTGCCTTCCACACTTGTTATCAATGAATTTGATAGTATACTTTGAGGTTCAAAATCGTATGAAAGAAATGGTTGACTATTCAGGACCAGTCTTTGGCTTCTAAAATGTTGTAAAAAGTCGATGGAACAAAATTGGACCCCCTAATAGGCCAAGAGCACAAAAGCCATAACCCCAGTGTCTACAATATCCATGGAAAGTCCATGAGACGTATACAACAAGTTTGTATTTAAAACTGTCGATGAAACTGCAATAAACTGGTGGAATTATGAAATTCATGAAATAGTGGAAAAGAATGTGAAATAATGGGAGTGTTAAGTCTTCACATTTCCGCACTTGTGTTCCAACGATACCATGTTTATGTAACTTGGCTCTGTTCAAAAACTTGTTATCAATAACAAATCATGATCACTGTTATAAGCTACTAAAATTATGGCGTTTGATTGGATGAGAGCAAATTTGTCATAGAATCTAAGAATTCGTTATTAATAACATATGCTACAAAATCATGGAGTACAACACAAACCTGTAATATTAATAAGAAACGCAGCACTAAATATATTTTGTTATTGACTTACTGCATGCTAATTCATCCTCGTAATGATCGCATTGGTAAAGTCCATCGCAGATGGCAGTCGGTGACACGCTGATGTTAGAGCTTGAACAGACAAATGAGGCTCGTAGAAGATAGAAGATGGAGAAAAAATATCTCATGAGTTTCTCATAATGCTTTGAAACGTAACAATTGAATACACTATGTTCCTTTGATTAAGTTTAGTAATTAGGCGCGTCAAAAAACATCTTCTTTATACTATTATATCTGGTAAAACTGAAAAAATGGACTATCTTCATGAGTTGGCCGGTGTTGAATAATTTTCATTTTATAACAAGTGAGACACTAGTTAACACTGCTTCAATATACAGAGCTTTATATTATACAGATAGTTTAAAAGAACATTAATTTAACACTCACTTGATAGGTCAATGGAAATGATCTCAACGTCCATTGTGATTGCGGTGAAACCATTTGCTCCTATGACAGCAAACCACATCTCATTGGTATCCATATAGAGATCATCAGGGCCGTAACTTAATATTCCATGGATAGTTGTGATGACAGACAGTATGTCAGACGTATCGCCACCTGTCCCTATTTTGACTTGAACACCAGTATTGACATGAAAATCTCGGAACACAACTCGAAATCCATTCGTAGCGTTTGTTTGTAGAATACTTTCGTAATACAATCGTGATGTGTAGGTCGATGGAAAAGAAATGTAATGTGATTCGCCTTCCTTAAGATATGTTGCTAAATCTGTGAAGGAAAACAGAGAAATAAAGAAATGAATTAACAAGCAAAAGCAAGAAAAAAGTCACCTGTAGATGTTTGTATCGGTTCTTCAACTAGAGATCGGTAGATAAACTTCATCATCTTGCACTGACAGCTAATATGGAAGCCCCTCCCGAAAAAAAACTGAATTATCCGTACGAATTTAATCCCCTTTATTAACTTAAAGGAAAGATCTTTCCCGAAAGTATTATTGACCTAACCGTATCTATCAGAGTTACCAAGACAGAGCCGAAAGTCAGGTCAGTTTCAACCCATCTACCTCATACACGAAATTCATTTGTTAGAAATTATGACTTGACATTATAAACAGGAGAAAGCGACAAAGAATAAACAGGTATCGGTTGATATCAGACGCCGCTTTCACAAATGGGAACATTTTACCTTTAAACCATATTGACAAAATGTTAATAGGAACAATTCCTTTTATACATGTAAAAACACTGGCCTGTCATGAAATGCAGACATACGACTTTAGATTGACAAAGTCTGGTGCTTGGACCCGAGTTCATGGGGTCCGTTGAGGTGGTTTATTAGGATTCACCGACAGCTACAGTCTGCCTGCCACACTTTTTATCAATGAGTATGATGGTACTTTGAGGGTCAAAATCGTATTAAAGAAATGGTCGACTATTCCAGATCAGTCTTTGGCTTCTACAAAGTAATAGGCCAAGAGCACAAGAGCCAAGTGAATAAAATATTCATGAAAAATCCATGAGACGGACGTAACAAGTCTGTCTTTAGACTGTCTTGATCGTAAACTGCAATACACTAATGGAATTATGAAATTCATGGAAAAAAGTTGAAAAGAATGTGAGAGAATGTGAGTTTTAGGTCTTCAGATTCCGCACCCGTATTCCAACAATACCATGTTTATGTACCTGGGCCCTATTTCATGAAAGTTGATTTCAATAACAAGTTATGATAACTGTTACAAGCTATTCAATAGCACCAAATCCATAACCCTAATGACTAAAATATCCATGAAAAGTCCATGAGACGGACCTAACAAGTCTGTCTTTAAGACTGTCTTCATCGTAAACTGCAATACACTGTTTTATAAAAGTAATTATCAATAACAAGTTATCATAACTGTTATTAGCTATTGAAATCGTGGCATTTGATTGGCTGAGAGCAAACTTTTATAAAATATAAGAATTAGTTATTAACAACATATGATACAAAATCATGAAGTAAAAACAAAATACCTGTAAGGCGAGGCGTCAAAAATAAATATACCAGCCGGCGGCAGCTAACTGCACTTATGCGTCTTGGCTGCATTTTTTAAATTAGCTCAGCCGGCTACCGCCTGGCGGTAGGATATGGCATCCAAAAGCATGCGCCGCCTGCCGCCGTTCGAATGGAAACCGAGCCTCGGAAAAAGCTAGAAAACACGAGGTCAGCCTGGCTGCCGCCGACGGGAGGACAGTGATATGCCGCCAAACTCCAGCCTCTCGCATGGGAGCCGAGCCTCTTCTTAATGAGGTCGTCTGGGCCCCCGCCGGCCTAGTTGAACCAGCCACCCGCCGCCTGGTTCACCGCCACATCCTGCCAAACGATATCTTCATAAAGCAGAATCTAATTTGTCAGAGCAAAATAAACAGCGCCATCTTATCATCACTGATAAATAACTCAAAAAACCAGTAAAGCCTTGCGAAAATAATCTTTTCAGATTGGACAGCCTTATAAACCCCAAAACAACAATAACAACTTGTCACTAGAGACAAATATGTGGTCATTCTTTTCTGATATGCCTTTTTCAATAAAGAGACCAGTCGTACCTTAGATATATGTGGGCTCACTTCATGTAGATGCATCCTGCCTGTAAATGGATTAGATGCCTTGTATTTTCATATTCAAAAGAATAATTTTGGTAACAACACAAGATTTGCTATTTTAAATTACTGGCTCGCCTATTGTTGTTAATACCCAGATCATATATTTGTGTTTATTTTTGTTATGCTTCAATGATATAAATCCTATTTTATACCTTACTTTAAGAATTTTTCCTAATCCTGCCATCTGATTGGTTGAAAGTGAAGTCGTGATTTTAACTATGCCCGCCACAATGATCTGTTTTTAAATATGCCTGCCAAAATGTTATCTTTGTCAAGTCGAGGTGAGGCAGATAATATTATCTTTGTCAAGTCGAGGCGAGACAGACAATATTAATATTATATTATAATATGCCGCCGTCATGTTCTGATGAGTTGCGTTTGAAAGATAAATTTCAGTCTAGAAATCAGGGGTACTTTGTTTTTCGAAGAATTTAGAAAATATAAATCTAACGTACATCTCTATGAGTTATTTGGGGACTGAATAGATAATAAAAACAAACATGTCAACGGCAAGCAAGACAATGAAGCATATATTGTCGTATAGCTTTTTATTAAATGAATTTTCTGTAAATATATTGAGTAAATAGGTCGATAATAGAAAAGGGTAGAAGGTATAAACAGTTTTTCTTCGAGTGTATTTTTTTTCATTTAAAATAGAAATTCTATAGCTCTATTAAAAAGAAAAAGAAAACAAAAGTTATGTCGAGAATGCAAGTGCGTGATTAGAAGGAAAGATAGAAATATCAATAATTGTCCGGTCAGCGCACGTCTTAATTATTGTCTTTAAAAGGCGGCCAAATTCAAAGCTCCCTCTATATAGAAAACTTCTCCAATCGGTGCCCGTTGGTCCCCCATGATCCTCTTTTTCTTATGTTAAATAAGAGCTGAGTTATTGAGATAGCCACCTGTCACAGTGACCTCGCTGGCTCGCTGGGCGGTCTAATCCCTTCTTGCTGAAGTAGTAAAGCCTGTTTTTAAGGAAAGAGAAGATGAACTCTTAATCCATGTCTGAATTTAATTGCCCCCTTCCCTCTCCTGCGCGAAGCGCGGAAGCTTTGACGTTTCATTAAAATATTACTAGAGAAAGAAGACGATTCTTTGTAGAGTTCTCGACTCATAATCCTTGTCTGAATTAAAAATAAATGTTCTTTGTCTGCTACTTTTTCTTCCTATGTCCTCTTCCTTTATCTCCTTTTTTTTGGGGGGGGGAGGGGACCTTATTGTGACACTGGCAGGTCACGTATTGGCATGGGGTTCAGGGACGGAGCCCCCGGGAGCCAAGGGATTTTAGGCGTTTAATTTCGGTCAGATAAACATTTAGAGGCCCGCTTTAGGGCCTTTGGTTTGGTCCAGAAGGCAGAGCCGCCGGAAGCTTAGGGGTTTAAGGCGTTTTTATTACGGTCAGGTGAGTATTTTTTATACCATATTATTTTGTGACACTGGCAGGACACTCTTTGACTTGAGGTCTAGGGGACGGAGCCCCCAAGAATTTCAGGGGTTTTAGGCATTAAATTACCGTCAAATGACCATCATTTAGCAACATTTGTAAGTCACCGTAAGGTTATGGAATTAGAAATACACCACGTTTGAATTTTGCCTCCCCCGATCCACAACTTGTTGGCTTCTTTTCTTTTCTTTTCTTCTTTTCCCCTTTCCTTTATCTCCTCTTTTCCTTTTTTCGATCCCTTTCCTTCTTTCGCTCTTAATTTTTTTTTTATTGGAGTTGGGTTGGGGAGGTTGGGGAGGGTTGGGGAGGCAACAGCCTGAGAGGCAAGGCCCTCGATCTCCTTACCCCCTTTTCTTTGCTTCTTCCTCTTCTTTGACCCATGTATTGTTCGTGAAAGCCATGCAATACTGTTTAATGCGCCCACAGGCCTTGCAGGGATGGCGCATAGATCGAGTCCCTTTTATATACCAAGAGTTGTGACACGAAGCGTCCGTTTTGTTGCGTTTTGTTGGAAACAGTTATGGCGTTTGAATTATAATTTGGACATGCTTGGAGTCATCAGTTGATTGGGTGAAACAAGCCCCTTGCGTGCAGCAGGGGAAAATAAGGCATGCCATTAATGGGGTGCGACCCATGCCCTCGACGTGCCGGGCAGCATGCTAAGACATTTTATTCGTCATGCTTTACTCAATATATTTACAGAACATTCATCAAACATTGAACATCCGACAAATCTAACAAATTTAAAAAAAGAATCACCCCCCCCCACCTTCACACACACATAGCCTATGCCATGCCGACACTTTGGGTAATTCAAGTTAGGCAGCCTCAACCCGCGCCAGAACAATAGAATCTGACAAGCCGGACAAAAGCGATCAAACTAGTGTTGAGTGAGCGCGCGAATAGTAAAAAGCTACTAGTGTATGACAACAGATGCTTAGTTGATGAGCTCGCCATTGACTTGTTTGTTATTATTTGTATCTATTAAGTCCCCAAATAACATATAAAGGTGTACGTTAGATATAGTATTTGATCGTGAATCCTAACTTTTCCTTTCATTATGTCTGTTTAACTTTATGTTTTCTATTTGTTTCCATGACGCGCCGCCCCACGAAAAAGCGTTGAGTCGCCGAGCGCGCTACTACGTAGTAAAAAGCTACTAGTATATGACAACAGATACCTCATTGTTGAGCTCGCCGTTGACATGTTTGTTATTAAGCCAAATAATAAAAATAACGTGTTTCTCGTCCAGACTTAAACACAAAACGGAGGAGGCATGCAGGGCATTACTTTTTACTATAGGATTTCCCGGCCAAATTTGCGTGTTTGTCATTTGAATTCATTTATTTAAGTTAGCGCAGATCGGCTTTGCCGTGCCAATTATCATTCAATTTTCCAGTTTTTGTATTTAAACTTTTGTATAGAAACTGCTCAACTAGCATTCAAATTAATATTCACTTGTCGAAGCGTATTGTTTATCATTCAAATTAACTCCTGTCATTCGTATTCGTAATATTTTTTATTCAAGTTAGGAATGTTAGGGGGAAGAATTGCAACAAACTTTTACAATTTTTAAATAATGCAGTTAAAATGCATCATTTGCCATTGGGGTCTAAGCTGTTATTCCATTTATTTATTTTCAGGACAATGCAGATGGGTGTAGTCAGACATAAAGTAAAGAAGGGGCGAAATCAAGGGATAAGGCATTTCTGCACAGACATGTTCATATACCCGGGAAAGGTTGGGGTACCCTCAATCGCCCCCCCCCCTTTTTTTTTTTTTTTTTTACTACAGACTCGGAATTTTACACAAGTAATTCACATCGTCTCTTATACCCAGCGCACCACTCTGTTTTTCTTAAAGAGTTTCATAGATCGATGACTAAAGACATGGCTAAATAATGAATCATGTTCAAATTGTTGACTCTAGTACCTACCCCAGTCACAATATTGTACCCTTCTTCCATAATGAAATTATGATGAAATTATGATAAATTTATGATGAAACATAAGACAAACATCTTCCTTACATGAACATTTACAAATATGCCGAGACTATCAGGTCTGTAGATGCAAGTCGTTTTTTTCTTCTTAACAATCAAACTTAAATGCTGATGAATATCAGATCAATCTAATAAGTATAAGTGTATAATTGCAAGAAAATGAAATATGATGAAATACACATGAAAAAACAATCTTGAAAGAAAAAGAATGAGCTATAAAAAGTGTGTAATAAACGATAAATGTATTATTGACCATCAATTGAAGTGCACAAAGTGCTAATTTGAATGCTACAAATGAATTAGAATGCTAAAAGTACACCGTCGCGTTGTCAGAAAATCGTGTTGCGCCAAATCGAATGACCAAATAGCTAAAGATGCACATTGTTTATTAATATGAATGAAACATACGTAGATTCTAACGAAAATTCCATAGATTTGAAAACTAGAAAAGGGAATATAAACCCGATATATACCTGACTGCACTAAAACCGTCGAATTTGAACGCACGACAAATTAATTTGAATGGGAAATCCTATATTTTTCAATTTTTTTCCAAGATGGCTGCCAATTGCTTATTATAGCTGGCCAAGCCCATTTATTCACAGATATTGTGCTAAGTGAGTATAGTGATGTAATGTATGACAAAATAAATGATTTGTATCACTTTAGAAGATATTTAAACAAAATATATATCACAGGCTTTTTGTTGGGGGGGGGGGGGGGGGGGTTCCGGAATAGTAAAACAAAAAAAGGAGGCGGCGGCCAAAAAGGAGGCGAGAAACACTTCGTTTTGTTATTTGGCCTCATTCATATCTATTTAGTCCCCAAATAACCGATAGAGGCGACCTTAGATTTATATTTGTTCGAAAGATAAAGTGCCCCTGATTTCTAGACTGAACTTTAAAACGCAACTCATTAGAACTTGAAAACATGACGGCGACATATATTAGGCCAAATAAAATAAAAATGTTTAGCGTTCTGCCTTTTAAAAAAATAGGAAGGAGGAGGCCTTTTTTCTTCTTTTTTTTTCTTTTTCAAAATGGCCGCTTGGTACATTTTCCCTGCAGCCAAGATGGCTGAGGGGATTTTTTAAATTTTAAAATCAGAAATAGATCCATTTTAAAGATACAATGTCCCTTTTGCAGCCTACATCAAATTCTGCAGAACTTTGCAGGAATTATGAATATGTTATGTATGTCCTATCTGTGAAATTTAAACTTGAGCAGTGTCCTAATATTCAAATTATGCAATGAAACTGGTTTACTTGCTTGACTTCACTGTCAGACACTATTGGGTGACTGATTGGCTGTTTTCATCTTTGGTAATAACATATATATTAAGTGAGCTGTAAAGGGTACATGAGCATTTGTCTACATCAATAACCCACTTCTTGTAATGGCCAAAATTAAACTAATTGAATCTTTGCGAAGCATAAAACGTACGACCATTCGGTACAATGGTCTGAAAATCAGACTATTACTTACTGGCTCTATAGCTCCTAAGTCGATTCGACGACTAATAATCTTTATTTTCCCACTTAAAGACATGTTCAAGCTCCCTCTTTTTAGGGAAGTTCTAAATTAGTATTGTCTTTCAAATGCCGTTGGAATTTAACCTTTTCATTTTTTGGCCTGCAAATGGGACATAGTACCTTTAACAGTGTTTGTATGTTTTTTTTTACTTTAAAAAAGAAAACAAAAAAGGAGGGGGCCCTCAAAAGGGAAGCGGGCGGGGACGCTAAACATGTATATTTGGGTTAATTGCCTTATGCTGTTGTTGTTACTTGTTCGTGTGGCGGTGCGTCATGGAAACAAATAGAAAAAAATAAGTTAAACAGACATTTGTCTGAATATATACTGGATGAAAAGAAAAGGAAAAGTTTGGATTTACGATCAAATACTCTATCTAACGTACACCTTTATCGGTTATTTGGGGACTGTATATAAATATAAATAATAAACAACAAGTCAACGGCGAGCTCAACAACTATAAGCATCTGCTGTCATATACTAGTAGCTTTTTACTATACGTAGTCGCGCGCTCGGTGACTCAACGCTAGTTTGATCGCTTTTGTCCGGCTTGCCAGATTCTATTGTCTGGCGCGGATTAAGGCTGCCTAACTTGAATTACCCAAAGTATCGGCATGGCATAGGCTATGTGTGTGGAGGGAGGAGGTGATTCTTTTTTAATATTGTTAGATTTGTCTAATGTTCAATGTTTGATGAATGTTCTGTAAATATATTGAGTAAAGCATGACGTCGAAAATGTCTTAGCATGCTGCCCGACACGTCCAAGGCATAGGTCGCACGCCATTAATGGCATGCCTTAATTTTCCATGCCACACGCATCCGGGCTTGTTTCACTCAATCAACTGATTACTTCATGCATGTCCAAATTATAATTCAAACGCCATATCTGTTTCCAACAAAACGCAACAAAACGGACGCTTCGTCTCGCAACTCTTTGTATATTAAAGGGTATTATATATGCCCCATCCCTGCAGGCCTATGGGTGCATTAAACAGTATTGCATGCATTTCACGAACAATACATGGGTCAAAGGTTCTCTTTTGGTCTTGGACACCCCCACCCCCCCCCTCTCTCTCTCTCTCTCTCTCTCTCTCTCTCTTCCTTTCCCTTTCAAACGTGCCTTCCATCAACTTTGCGTTGACATGTTATGTGCCGTATTAAAGTGATGGTGTTAGATATAGAGCGAAATAATTGAAAGTATATAACGAAAATTATTAAACTTGGAAAAAAGAAGAGAAAAATGACAGTGCTGATTACTTGAGGAGTTGCAAATTGATCTGAAAAAAAGATGGCGGAAAATATATACATTATTGACCGGGGGCGCAAAATTGGTCTTTTACTGAGATGGCGAAAAATTGATCTGAAACTTTGGGGGGGGGGGGGGGGGTAGGGTCGCAAAATTGATCTGAAAAAAAGGGAGCGGCAATTTTATATTCGATTGAGGTAGCGCAAAATTTATCTTAACCTTCGGGGACGCAACATCTCTCTTAAACTAAAGAGGGGGCGCAAAATTGATCTGAAACTAAGGTGGGCGCAAAATGGATCTTTCATTGAGGGGGTGCAAAATTGAGTCTACCTTTGGGGCAGGAATTTATATTTTATTGAGGCGGCGCCAAATTGATCTGAAACTAAGGGGATAGGACGTTTATATTTTAAGGGGGCGCAAAATTGGTCTGAAACTAAGGTGGCGCAAATTTGAAACTTAGGGTGCAGAAATTTATATTTTATTGAGGTGCCGCAACTTGTTCTAAAAACTTAGGGGCGCAAAATTTATATTTTATTGAAGGGCCCGCGCCACATTGATCTAAAACTTGGGGGGGGGGGGGGGGGGGTAGGACGTTAATATTTTATTGAGGTGCCGCAAATTGTTCTGAAACTTAGGGGGCGCAAAATGTATAGTTTAGGTTGATCATGTAACATGTACGTATTGGTGTGTACTACGAAGACAATATGCATTGCAAAGCCAGAATGTGTTGTTATTGTATCTGCTCTGTTAAACGTCGCTCTTTTCCCAAATCCCACATTTTAAGATATGATTTTCATTACGACTAAGTTTGTAATCTTCAGAATGTTGGTAGTGAAGAATCATACAATCACAGAACGTAGATAAAAACTAAAGCATATACATGTATGTTCTGTTAACCCTCTGCAGGCAGACAATGCACAATGCGATACACCAGCATCGCATTGTACTTTTCTTTTCTTTTTTACCGTAATGTTTTTAAAGTTAACTGTAATGTTCTCAAATATGCGTACATTCATTCTCGTCATTATCATTCTCATTTTCTTTTTCTTTTGTATTTAGTACCTGTTTACTCCTGATTATGTTGTTATTATTGCTTTTTCGTGGGGCGGTGCGTCATGGAAACAAATAGAACAAAATAAGTTAAACAGACATATACGAAAATAAAAGGAAAAGTTAGGATTCACGATCAAATACTCTATCTAACGTACACCTTTATCGGTTATTTGGGGACTGTATATAAATATAAATAATAAACAACAAGTCAACGGCGAGCTCAACAACTATAAGCATCTGCTGTCATATACTAGTAGCTTTTTACTATACGTAGTCGCGCGCTCGGTGACTCAACGCTAGTTTGATCGCTTTTGTCCGGCTTGCCAGATTCTATTGTCTGGCGCGGATTAAGGCTGCCTAACTTGAATTACCCGAAGTATCGGCATGGCATAGGCCATGTGTGTGGAGGGAGGAGGTGATTCTTTTTTAATATTGTTAGATTTGTCTAATGTTCAATGTTTGATGAATGTTCTGTAAATATATTGAGTAAAGCATGACGTCGAAAATGTCTTAGCATGCTGCCCGACACGTCCAAGGCATAGGTCGCACGCCATTAATGGCATGCCTTAATTTTCCATGCCACACGCATCCGGGCTTGTTTCACTCAATCAACTGATTACTTCATGCATGTCCAAATTATAATTCAAACGCCATATCTGTTTCCAACAAAACGCAACAAAACGGACGCTTCGTCTCGCAACTCTTTGTATATTAATGGGTATTATATATGCCCCATCCCTGCAGGCCTATGGGTGCATTAAACAGTATTGCATGCATTTCACGAACAATACATGGGTCAAAGGTTCTCTTTTGGTCTTGGACACCCCCCCCCCTCTCTCTCTCTCTCTCTCTCTCTCTTCCTTTCCCTTTCAAACGTGCCTTCCATCAACTTTGCGTTGACATGTTATGTGCCGTATTAAAGTGATGGTGTTAGATATAGAGCGAAATAATTGAAAGTATATAACGAAAATTATTAAACTTGGAAAAAAGAAGAGAAAAATGACAGTGCTGATTACTTGAGGAGTTGCAAATTGATCTGAAAAAAAGATGGCGGAAAATATATACATTATTGACCGGGGGCGCAAAATTGGTCTTTTACTGAGATGGCGAAAAATTGATCTGAAACTTTGGGGGGGGGGGTAGGGTCGCAAAATTGATCTGAAAAAAAGGGAGCGGCAATTTTATATTCGATTGAGGTAGCGCAAAATTTATCTTAACCTTCGGGGGCGCAACATCTCTCTTAAACTAAAGAGGGGGCGCAAAATTGATCTGAAACTAAGGTGGGCGCAAAATGGATCTTTCATTGAGGGGGTGCAAAATTGAGTCTACCTTTGGGGCAGGAATTTATATTTTATTGAGGCGGCGCCAAATTGATCTGAAACTAAGGGGATAGGACGTTTATATTTTAAGGGGGCGCAAAATTGGTCTGAAACTAAGGTGGCGCAAATTTGAAACTTAGGGTGCAGAAATTTATATTTTATTGAGGTGCCGCAACTTGTTCTAAAAACTTAGGGGCGCAAAATTTATATTTTATTGAAGGGCCCGCGCCACATTGATCTAAAACTTGGGGGGGGGGGGGGGGGTAGGACTTAATATTTTATTGAGGTGCCGCAAATTGTTCTGAAACTTAGGGGGCGCAAAATGTATAGTTTAGGTTGATCATGTAACATGTACGTATTGGTGTGTACTACAAGGTTCTGGAATTAGCCAAGCCTTGGTTATAAAGTAACAAACACCGTACATAGAAATATGTAGCCTATATGCAACTACACAACCAAACTTTGTATAGTCCTAGAAGACAATATGCATTGCAAAGCCAGAATGTGTTGTTATTGTATCTGCTCTGTTAAACGTCGCTCTTTTTCCAAATCCCACATTTTAAGATATGACTTTCATTACGACTAAGTTTGTAATCTTCAGAATGTTGGTAGTGAAGAATCATACAATCACAGAACGTAGATAAAAACTAAAGCATATACATGTATGTTCTGTTAACCCTCTGAAGGCAGACAATGCACAATGCGATACACCAGCATCGCATTGTACTTTTTTTTTTACCGTAATGTTTTTAAAGTTAACTGTAATGTTCTCAAATATGCGTACATTCATTCTCTTCATTATCATTCTCATTTTCTTTTTCTTTTGTATTTACTACCTGTTTACTCCTGATTATTTTGTTATTATTGCTTTTTCGTGGGGCGGTGCGTCATGGAAACAAATAGTACAAAATAAGTTAAACAGACATATACGAAAATAAAAGGAAAAGTTAGGATTTACGATCAAATACTCTATCTAACGTACACCTTTATCAGTTATTTGGGGACTATATAAATATAAATAATAAACAACAAGTCAACGGCGAGCTCAACAACTATAAGCATCTGCTGTCATATACTAGTAGCTTTTTACTATACGTAGTCGCGCGCTCGGTGATCGACTCAACGCTAGTTTGATCGCTTTTGTCCGGCTTGCCAGATTTTATTGTCTGGCGCGGATTAAGGCTGCCTAACTTGAATTACCCAAAGTATCGGCATGGCATAGGCTATGTATGTGGAGGGAGGGGGTGATTCTTTTTTTAATATTGTTAGATTTGTCTAATGTTCAATGTTTGATGAATGTTCTGTAAATATATTGAGTAAAGCATGACGTCGAAAATGTCTTAGCATGCTGCCCGACACGTCCAAGGCATAGGTCGCACGCCATTAATGGCATGCCTTAATTTTCCATGCCACACGCATCCGGGCTTGTTTCACTCAATCAACTGATTACTTCATGCATGTCCAAATTATAATTCAAACGCCATATCTGTTTCCAACAAAACGCAACAAAACGGACGCTTTGTCTCGCAACTCTTTGTATATTAAAGGGTACTCTATATGCCCAATCACTGCAGGCCTATGGGTGCATTAAACAGTATTGCATGCATTTCACGAACAATACATGGGTCAAAGGTTCCCCTTTGGTCTTCGACACCCCTCCCCCCCCCCCTCTCTCTCTCTCTCTCTCTCTTCCTCTCCCTTTCAAACGTGCCTTCCATCATATGGCAACGTTGCGTTCACATGTTTTTCGCCGTATTAAAGTGATGGTGTTAGATATAGAGCGAAATAATTGAAAGTATATAACGAAAAATATTAAACTTGGAAAAAAGAAGAGAAAAATGACAGTGCTGATTAATTGAGGAGTTGCAAATTGATCTGAAACTGAGGTGGCGGAAAATATATACATTATTGACCGGGGCGCAACATTTGTCTTTTACTGAGATGGCGAAAAATTGATCTGAAACTTCGGGGGGGGGGGGGGGGGGGTCGCAAATTGATCTGAAACTAAGGGGCGGCATTTTATATTCGAGTGAGGTAGCGCAAAATTTATCTTAACCTGTGGGGCGCAACATCTATCTTAGACTAAGGAGGGGGTGCAAAATTGATCTGAAACCTTTGGGGCAGGAATTATATTTTATTGAGGCGGCGCCAAAATGATCTGAAACTAAGGGGGTAGGACGTTTATATCCTGGTTATTAAGGGGGCGCAAAATTGGTCTGAAACTAAGGGGGTGCAAATTTGATCTGAAACTTAGCGGGGTGCAGAAATTTATATTTTATTGAGGTGCCGCAAATTGTTCTGAAACTTAGGGGGCGCACAATGTATTTATTACGTTGAAGGGCTCGCGCCGCATTGATCTGAAACTTGGGGGGGGGGGGGGACGTTTATATTTTAAGGGGCGCAAAATTGGTCTGAAACTAAGGTGGCGCAAATTTGAAACTTAGGGTGCAGAAATTTATATTTTATTGAGGTGCCGCAACTTGTTCTAAAAACTTAGGGGGCGCAAACTTAGTTTAGGTTGATCATGTAACATGTACGTATTGGTGTGTACTCCAAGGTTCTGGAATTAGCCAAGCCTTGGTTATAAAGTAACAAACACTGTACATAGAAAAATGTAGCCTATATGCAACTACACAACCAAACTTTGTATAGTCCTAAAAGACAATATGCATTGCAAAGCCAGAATGTGTTGTTATTGTATCTGCTCTATTAAACATCGCTCTTTTCCGAATCCCCCATTTTAAGATATGACTTTCATTACGACTAAGTTTGTAATCTTCAGAATGTTGGTAGTGAAGAATCATAAAATCACAGAACGTAGATAAAAACTAAAGCATATACATGTATGTTCTGTTAACCCTCTGAAGGCAGACAATGCACAATGCGATACACCAGCATCGCATTGCACTTTTTTTTTTTACTGTAATGTTTTTAAAGTTAACTGTAATGTTCGCAAATATGTGTACATTCATTCTCTTCATTATCATTCTCATTTTCTTTTTCTTTTGTATTTAGTACCTGTTTACTCCTGATTATGTTGTTGTTATTGCTTTTTCGTGGGGCGGTGCGTCATGGAAACAAATAGAAAACATAAAGTTAAACAGACATATACGAAAAGAAAAGGAAAAGTTAGGATTCACGATCAAATATTCTATCTAACGTACACCTTTATCGGTTATTAGGGACTTTTAGTTTTGCACGAAGACAATGTGGATTGCTACGGTCGACGTCCTTTAATGCACTGCCTTGAATGGACGTCACACGTATCAGTCCACGCAAATCTAAAAGTCCCTATTTACAAACAAGTCAACGGCGAGCTCTAAGCATCTATTGTCATATAGCTTTTACTATGTAGTCGCGCGCTCAGCGACTCAACGTTATTGTTCGATCGCTTTTGTCCAGATTTGCGGTTTGCCAGATTCTATCGTTCGGGTTGGGGATTAAGGATTTGGGAATCGCCCAATTAAATATTTGGTCAGTAGAATAGGTGTACATATGATACCATGTTGATGTCTCGGCAAGGCACGTGTGTGTGAGGAGACGGGGGGGGGGGGGGTCTCGTGAACGATCGGACCCAAATGACAAAGGCCCATCAGGATACTTGCAGAGGCGTAGTAAATTAGTAGCGGATAATAAATAGGCCTTCATTTCCTAGGCATAGATGTAATGTTGTCTTTAAAGACCGACTGTACTAGTTTCGCAAGGAGTGAATAGACCGCCCAGGGTGCTCACTGACAGATGGCTATCTCATTAACTCAGCTCTCGATTAACATAAGAAAAGAGGATTATGGGGACCAATGGTCACTGATTTATTATAGGCTTGTCTTCTATATAGAGGGAGCAAGTAGCTGCAAGTAGTACAATGGGGCATTAGAGGTAGAGGATCTTTATATTGGCAATAGTGGCATGTCGAGACAAAATGAGACAGAGTTATCATGGCTAGACATTGAGAAAATTTGAGAGAACGGGAAGGTGTTAAATAAACACATTGTTTTCAGGTGTGTTTTTTTCGTCTTTTTCCTCTTCTAAAACGCGTAAAGAATAGAAGGAGACTACAAGACTGCAGTGCGTGGATAAACAAAAAGAAAGAACAAAAATCAATTATCGGCTGGTGAGCGCACGTCATAATAATTTGTTCATGTCTTTGAAAAGCGGCCAATTTAAATTGGTGTTTTAAAAAGCGATTAGGAAAGAATGAACTGTGTCAAGATTACAAAACGTGTGATAAAGAAAATGAGAACAAAATGTCAATAATAAATAGCCCGGTCCATTTCATTTTCGGAATTAAGAAACTATTTACATATTATTTCGGACTTTCTGGTTTTTGCAATTACAAACCCATTTACATTTACAGCAATATAATTTCTGTGTAAACTATAGTAATTAAAAGTTGTTAATTAGTAGTTCGTGCGAAATTGAATGACTATGTAGATCAACATTCAAAAAGCTAATTGCGTCATTCAATTTGCTAATATGCTCATCTTACCGTAATTAAATGCCTAAAACCCCTTGACATCCGGTGGCTCTGCCCCCTGGACCCCACCTAGGGCCCTAAGGCTCCGCCCCCAGGACCCAACACCAATTTATGTCCTGCCAGTGTCACAAATAAGGTATACAAATATGCTCATCTGATCGTAATTTATTGCCCAAAACCCCTGAGCTTCCGGGGGCTCCGTCCCCGGAACCCCACGCCAATTCGTGACCTGCCAGTGTCACAAATAAGGTATAAAATCATGCTCATCCGACGATGATTTGATATATAAAACCCCTGAGCTTCTAAGGGTTTCACCCCTGGACACAACACTAATTTGTGTCCTGCCAGTGTCACAAATGAGGTTTAAAAATATGCTCATCTGATCGTAATTTATTGCTCAAAACCCCTGAGCTTCCGGGGGCTCCGCCCCTGGACCCCACGTCAATTCGTGACCTGCCAGTGTCACAAATAAGGTATAAAATTATGCTCATCTGACGATCATTTAATGTATAAAACCCCTGAGCTTCTGGGGGCTCCGCCCTCTGGACCAAAAACAAATTTATGTCCTGCCAGTGTCACAAATACGGTATCAAAATATGCTCATCTGACAGTAATTAAATGCCTATACCCCTTGAGCTTCTGGGGGCTCCACCCCTTGACCCCCGCTGAGAAACGTTCAACGGCGGGGCCTACATGTTAGAGTGGGGGTGCCATGGGCATTTTTTTTGTCTACCCCAAAAAAAACGTTTTTGCCACTGCCGGTGTCACCATTACATACCAATATTTGGCTCGCATAATTTCAAATGTGGGCCCCCCTTAAGAATTAAATCCTGGACCGCGCCTAGTAGTAGTAGTAACAACAGCAGCAGTAGTAGAAGTAGTAGTAACAGTAAAGTAGTAGTAATAGGCCTTATAGCAGCACTGGTAGACTAGTAGTATATTTGTAATATATTTGTAAAGCGCTTAGAGACATTTGTATTTAGCGCTATATAAATTAAGTTTATTATTATTATTATTATTAGTAGCAACAGCAGCAGCAGTAATATTATTATTATTAGTAGTAGTGGTAGTATAATTTTTGTTTTATTTTTGCCACCGGAAATTTGAAAATCGCGCAGACCGTTATTTTCGCTCATTGGAGGGGGTTATGATAAATGATAGTGGTGGTTATTTTACCTGACAGCTAAGAAAGCAACAAATGCTTGTAAGTAAGCAACCAGAAGACCGACGGCTTTAGGTCCTCTCCGAGGGACCTGGTAATGAGGATTAATGCCTTACCAAAGGGCACTAGCGCATCGAATTGGTTTCGAACCCGGGTCACCGGATAACGAGACCATCGACTGAGCTATCGCGCCTCCTCGCGATCACTAACCAAAAAACTAAACTAAAGGAAGGCCAGCGGATAAAAAGTCACAGTTCCTAGGGAAAAAAAAACTTGTCGGCCGACCGACAATTCATCTCACCGACTTCAAACTTCTGCATTGTTATAGTACACGAGGATCGAGCAAGAATACCGACACAGCAATATATTTTACCCGTGTCTTTCTTGCTCCCTCGACGAGACGACTCCACCCAACAAACCCCTTCTCTCTTTAACTCCCACTCCTCCTCTCTCAGACCCTTACCTCCCCCCTCTCTCTCCTCTCTTTCCTCCCCCGTTTCTTTTGTTTCCCTTTTCTCTTTTTCTTCTTTTTTCTTTCTTTTTCTTTTTTTTCTCTTTCATTCTTCTCTTGCCTTTCTTTTCCTTTTTTTCTTTTCTTTTTATTTTTCTTTTCTTTTTCTTTTTTCTTTTCTTTACCTTTCCCTCTCTTTTTCCCCCCTCCCCCTTTTCTCTTTTTTTCCCCGACGACAGCCAATTTACCGACAATATCCTGACAGGTGGGGGGGGGGTGTCGCACCCCCACCCCTCCCTTTGGAGACGCCCCTGAGTGGACACCAAGTTTAAATGGTGTAAGATAGTGGATATAAAGACATAAAATGACATGAAATATTTGAAATTATCCACTTAAATTGTAAATAATAATTATGATAATAGCTAGTTCTTATATTATTATAATAGCGCTTCACAATTATATATATATATTATTACCCCGGTCATCGGATTCAGGCTTTGCCGCCATTTTTACAAGCGCACACTTGCTAATCCAAGCAATTTAAAAACAGGTGCGTTTCGCTGTGAACAGGCGCGATAACAATCGCCCTCAAAGCTACGTCTAAACTATTTTCCCGGCATCACGGCATCACGGCATCACGGCAGCCACGTTTGCCTGAAACATTCAAGATTTGTTGGGTGTTGCTAAGTTTTTGTCAAGGTCTATCACGGTATCCCTCCCCTCGTTGCTTCACGTCCATCCCTTTTTGTACGCAAAGGCCGGCGTGAATACATAGCTTGAAATGACGTCACAATCGGAAAATGAGCGCCATTTTTTAGGGAAAGCTCAGTTACACGTTTCAACAAGTTACAACTTCAAGAATCTTCGTCCAGAATCTGGCCTATTTAATTTTAATCTCCACCGCACCAACACAACCTCTCCCTACTTACTTGCTACCAGCCGATGATGGCGTGATAATTAAATTAAGACGCCCCGCGAAACTCAGGCTGGGCTGGTGAGCATAATTATGAGTCTGTTGATAACGCCATCTTCGACGGCTTGGATCAAGTGTGGGGAAATTATAAAGAACCGTGCAGATTCTGGATTACAAGCATCTCCGCCTGGCTGCCGCCACTAAAACTTTAAGCATCTCCGTACGGCGGCCGCCAACTGGAAACTTTAAAGTTGCAACTTTAACAACCTATTTTTGGCGGAGGCCGGCTGAGCCAATTATAGACGTGCCGCCAGGCGGGGGGTGGATGGGCCGATTAAAGATTCCGGGGTAAAACTCAGATCCCAGCTAGCTGGCGCAAGCCGGCTGGGCTAATTAGTGAAAATTAATTGCCCCAGCCAGGCTTCGGGCGAAATTGCAGCCTCGATCCGCCAATACGTGAGGCGGTAGCCGGCTGGTATCGATATTTTTGACGCCTCGCCTAATCATAATACAAAAATCAGTACTAAACATAAATTTGTTATTGACTTACTGCATGCTAATTCATCCTCGTAATGATTGCATTGGTAAATTCCATCGCAAATGGCAGTCGGTGACACGCTCTTGTTAGAGCTCGAACATGCTAATAAGGCTAGTAGAAGATAAAAGATGGAGAGAAAAATGACTTGTGAGTAGCTAAATTTGCTTTTAAATTTGAAAGTTTAATACACTCTGTTTATTTGAATACTTTTAGTAATTAGGCACGTTAATAGTTCACCTTCTTTATACTATTATTTCTGGTAAAACTGGAAACATTGATTATTTTCATCAGTCGACCGGTGTTGGATAATTCCCATTTTATAACTGGTGACGCACCAATTATCACTGCTTCTATAGACAGAGCTTTATATTTCACTGATATCTTAACACAACATTCATTCAACACTCACTTGATAGGTCAATAGAAATTATTTCAACGTCAATTCGGAAGGAGGAGCTACCATCTGCTCCTATGACAGCAAACCACATCTCATTGGTATCTACATAGACATCATCAGGTTCGTAGTTTTCATCGAAAGTTGTGATGATAGACTGTTTGTCAGACGGATCGTTACCTGTCCCTATTTGGACTTTATCACCATGATGATAGAGACTCAAATCTAGGAACACAACTCGAAATCCAATCGTATCATTTGTTTGTAGAATGCTTGCTTTATACAATCGTGTTGTGCGGGTGAATGGAAAGGATATGAAATGTGATTCACCTTCAGCAATATGTATTACTGACTTATCTGTACGGGGAAGAACAAGACAATAAAGAAATATACTAATAATAAACAAAAACGCGAGAAAAAAGTCACCTGTAGATGATTATTATCAGTTCTTCAACAGGAGATCGGTAAATAAGCTTCAACATCATTAACAGGAAAAAGCGACAAAAATTAAACAGGTATTATCAGACGCCACTTTCACAAATGGGAGCATTTCGCCTTCAAATCAAATTTACACAATTTTAATAGGAAAAATCCGTTTGTATACATGTAAAAATGCTAGCCTGTCATGATACGCAGACATACGACTTCATATTGAAAACAAATCTTGTTCTTGGATCAGTCTTCATGTGGTCTGTCGAGGCGATTTACAAGGGTTAACCCGACAGCTACACTCTGCCTTCAACACTTTTTATCACTGAATATGATGGTACTTTGAGGTTCAAAATCGTATGGAAGAAATGGTTGACTATTCAGGACCAGTCTTTAAAAAGTCGATTGAATAAAATTAGACCCCCTTATAGGCCGAGAGCACACAATCCACAACCCTAGTGACTAATATATCCATGACAAGTCCATAACATTGACACGGACATAACAATTCTGTCTTTAAAGATGAAGTTGAGTTCTGGTCATGCGATTGCATTGTGAAAGAAACGGTGTGGAATCAACCAGAAAAGGTTGATCATCTGGCATATAAGAATTTGTGTGTATTGCAAGGTTCTGGAATCATCAAAATCATAACAAATTTGGCCAAGTCTTGGTAAAGTTACAAACACTGTACACAGAAAGATGTATATGGGACTACACGAACACATGGGGTAAAAATCCTACCCGGATTTTTACGATGTTACATGACATATTTAGAATATGAAGGCATTTGAAGAGCCATGCTTTTCAGAGAACATGTCTTATCTGATGTTCTTCCTCACTTGCATAATAAGAATGATAACGCTCACAAATAATTGTTCACCTCTTCCCAGAACTCAACCTTCTCTTTAAAACTGTCTTTATCGTAAACTGCAATACACTAATGGAATTATGAAATTCATAACAAGTGGGAAAGAATGTGAGAGAATGTGAGTTTAAGTCTTCATATTCCGCACCCCTATGCCAACAATACCATGTATTTTGTACCTGGGCCCTGTTTCATAACAGTTGTTATCAATAACAAGTTATGATAACTGTTATAATCTATTGAAATCGTGGCATTTGATTAGCTGAGAGCAAACTTTTCATAAAATCTAAGAATTAGTTATTAATAACATATGCTACAACATCATGAAGTACAATGAAAAAATACCTTTAATACTAATAAGAAAATCAGTACTAAATACAATTCGTTATTGACTTACTGCATGCTAATTCATCCTCGTAATGATCGCATTGGTAAACTCCATCGCAGAGGGCAGTCGATGACACGCTGATGTTAGAGCTTGAACAGACAAATGAGGCTGGTAGAAGATAGAAGATGGAGATAAAAATAACTTATGAGTAGCTAAATTGGCTTTTAAAGCTTATCTGCCATAGTTTACAGGAGGGATTAGAGCGCCTTGCAAGGTCACTGGACAGGTGGTTATCTCATCAACTCAGCTCTCAGTTAACATAAGGAAAAGAGGATCATGGGGGACCAATGGTCACCGATTATGCATTGTTTGTTATATAGAGGGCGCAAGTAGCTACAAGTAGTGCAGTGGGCCTTTAAATTTGAAAGTTTAATACATTAGGTTTTCTTTGAATACTGTTAGTCTTTAGACGCGTTATTGTAGCGTCAGGGATTTATGTGAAGCGCCATCTACGGCGAAAGAGTAATTTATGCAGCAGATAACCGTGTATAAGTAAACATTGCGTCTCGATTGTTACCAAGATTTGAGAGGAAAGTTCTCCGTAAGGAGCAAATAGTTGGTGAATTTGACAGAAGATAAATGAAGAATGATTGTTTGTCGTTAAATTGGCCAGGTCAATGATTTCATTGTGTAAATGGGTCTATGTTAATTTCGGCAAAGTTCGTCATTTTGTAATGTTGTTAAAGCATGTAAAAGTATAAGTGCTTACGCATGGGATACATGTGTGTGTATAATGAACGTACATTAGTTCAGACATTGCAGATGAGTGGTTGCAATCGAACCTCGGTATGTGTCGTGCTTAAAAGGGTTTATTTATATAAAGAAGCTCTAATGTGGTGCATGATTAATTAGTATGTTATTCTAATAGTGATTTGCACACCTTGCAAGAGTTAAAAGAGGTAAATTACCATTATAAGGAGTGTGTAGACCATTCTGAGGGAATATTATTGATGTCAGTTGTATATGGTCTGGAATCACATAGACTACATTGTAATTGCTTAAATAAGGGGGCATTATGAAGCCGTTTTTGTAGAACACAGTGCATTACAGGCACATTCTAAGCACAGGAATTTATGAGGATATTATATCAAGCAGAGACATAAATTAATACACTGTATAGCTGGATAGTTAAATTCCTTTTGGAGTTTATTTCGTATATAAAGATCACATTTATATATCAAGAGTATTACAAGATTCACTGTTAAGTAGACATGGTCACATGTATTTAATTATGTTTATATGATGCATATGTTTATAATGCTAACTGGAATTGCTGAATTGCTAATTGCTGAATTGCTGATTTGCTAATTCACTGATTTGCTGATTGATGATCAACGTGAAGATGACTTGTTACTGAAGAACAGAATAAAGAGAAATAAAAACTGGACAAGTTGTTTCAACGTTTTCTTTATTGGCGCGCTCACATTTATATTATTATTTCTGGTAAAACTGGAAACTTGAATTATCTTCATCAGGCGACAGGTGTTGAATAATTTTCATTTAATAACTAGTGAGACATCAGTTATTACTGCTTCAAAGAAAGAGCTTTAGATTCCACCGATATTATAAAAGAAAATTAATTCAACACTCACTTGATAGGTCAATGGAAATGATCTCAACGTCCATTCGGAGCCTGGAGGCAACATCTGCTCCTATTACAGCTAACCACATCTCATTGGTATCTACATAGACATCATCAGGGTCGTAGTTTATGTATCCATGAATAGTTGTGATGACAGACTGTATGTCAAACGTATCGTTTCCTGTACCTAGTTGGACTTGAACACCCGTCTCGAGAAACAAATATCGGAACACAACTCGAAATCCATTCGTAGCGTTTGTTTGAAGAATGCTTGCTTTATACAATCGTGGTGTGCTGGTGTATGGAAAGGATATGTAATGTGATTCGCCTTCCTCAATATATGTTGTTGAATCTGTAAGGGGAAAAAAAAGCCAAGAAAGAAACGACTAATGAAAAAAAAAAATTCACCGGCTGGCGATTCTTATCAGTTCTACAACTAGAGATTGGTAGATAAGCTTCGACCATATTGCACTGACAGCTTATATGGGTGCCTTTCCCAATAAAGACCTATAATATCCATATTGTTTGACCCTCTTTGTTAAGTTAGAGGAAAGATCATTCCCCAAAGAGGCTTTCATCGAAAGGGTGCGGTGCAATGCGGCGCGGTGTGGTGTGCTCAACGCACCCATTCGATAAAAGAGGGGGGGGGGGGGGGGGGGGGGGGGGGGGGGGGTTCTCGAAAGGGTGCGTTGAGAGCGGATTACCGTTTTAATACACCCTTTCGA